>NW_022985163.1:1028265-1030342 GCF_010093535.1 Lindgomyces ingoldianus | reverse complement strand
TAGCTCTAGGCTGCAGCAGGTGGCATTGCTAGGCAGCAGTACGCCAAAGGAGTGTTGGTGGCTAGCGCATGGAGAGCTCCGTAACTGCAAACATACCCCCCCAGCTTGAAATGAAGCGAATGTGTAAGTGATTAAGCAGAATAAAAGCTGAACAAAAGATAGACAGATTTGTAAGCAATTTGTATAGTAAATAGTTAAAGAGATGTAGGGAGGTTGGTAGAGATGTCTTCTAAACCTAATTGTTGTACAAACTCTTTATGTTTTTGTCTTGGTAGCAACTTGGTGAGGCCGTCCGCAGGCATCTGAGCGGTAGGTTTCCAGTTGACATGTAGTCTACCAGCAGAGATCTCTTGTCGTAACCAGCTCTGGTGTATGTCGACATGCTTGAGCTTAGTTTGGAGCTTTGATAGATCTTTTGTGACAATTCTAATCGTCTGCTGATTGTCGCACTAGATAGCAGGGGTATCGTCAATTAGGAGCTGAAGTCGTGTGAAGAAAAGCTTCCACCACTCTATGTCGGTACCAGCTTGCGAGAGAGCTAGGAGCTCTGCCTCCGTAGTTGATTTGGTGACGGTTTGTTGCAAGGTAGCTTTCTAGTCTACCGCTAGACTAAAGAGCTTGAATAGATGTCTATGAGAGCTTTGACGAGTCGCTGGATCGTCCGCGAATGCAGCGTCTGATGCACCATAGAACTGGGGCTCTGCATGGTTAAGCTTATAGAATGCGCTGTTTTGAGAGTTTCTTGATGTTCCTATTGCGAGATGTTTTGTACGGAGTAGGTAGCGCCAGCAATGCAGGGCTGCATCTAGGTGCTTTTGACCAGGATTGGTGAGGTGGCGTGCTAGTATTGAGTGCGCATGCGCGATGTCCGGTCGTGTGAATGATGCTATGTAGGCGAGTGAGCCTACTAGCTGTTGATAGAGCTTGGTCCTTCTATTGTTGGTGGTCTCAGTAGAGAGCTCTAGGGTTTCGCGCAGAGGTATGTCAGGTAGTTGTTTCCTGCTCTGCTCTAGATTGAATTTGGTAGCGATCTTGTTAATGAAGGAGTCTTGGACTAGGTAGATGGATTTAGCAGTCTTCACAACTCGAATGCCTAGGAACCATTTCAGTTCGCCGAGCTTCCTAATGTCGTACGCATGCTGAAGATTATGTTCGAACTGCTCAGCAGCCTCAGCATTGATAGGGTGGTATAGTAGTATAATGTCATCAACGTATACTAGTACGATGAGCTTGTTGTTGACAAATAGGCAGGGAGCTTTGGGGATCTTGTGAAGTCCTAGCTGATTGAGCGTTGTTTTGAGCTCTAGGTACCAGAGGCGAGATGATTCTTTGAGTCCGTACAGAGCTCGCAGTATCTCTAGGTACTCTCCGTATTCTGCTTGAAAACCTTCAGGTGTGCGGCAGAACAGTCGTCTAGGGAGTTTGGCATTGAGGAAGGCATTGGTGACATCATATTGTCGAGAGGTCAACCCAAATGCGGCCATGAGAGCTATTAGAGCTCTGAAGATGCGAGCAGCTGCGGTGGCGGCATAGGTATCGCCCCATTGTTCTTGGAGATCTCCTCGTACGCAGATTCTAGCCTTAAATTTGGATAGGTAGCCGTCTTCGTCAAATTTGTATGCGTATACCCATCGAAGTGGTAAGATCTCGGTAGAGGCGGCTTTTATCGTGGATTTGCTGGCGCGCTTGAAGCAGCTCTTGGACCAGCAGCTGTCCATTTCTGTGCGCATGGCTGCTTGAAATTCAGCCATGTGTGGGTGTTTTCTCAAATCACGGTAGTGCTCTGGATGTGGAGGTAGCTGATCGCGATGAGGGTGCACCTTAACAATGGAGCTAGCGAAGGTTGCAAAGTAGGTGCTGTACTGCTTTGAGCGCGTAGTGCGGCTGTCGCTGATAATGTTTGATTTGTTGATGTCAAGAGATCGTGCCTTTGGTGCATTATTTTGGTCAGGATCCGGTATATATCGCGGATCGTGTACAGAGGTAATGGGTGGTTCATGCATAGAGGTAGCATGGTCATCGTTTGATCCAGTATTGGATGCTTCCATTGTTTCGCGTACGAGCTGCTGAGTGCTTT
>NW_022985163.1:1025455-1026345 GCF_010093535.1 Lindgomyces ingoldianus | reverse complement strand
AATGGATGCTGCCGCAGATGCAGAGAGGTTTCGCACCAGGTTTGAACCTAGACCGATTCTGGTTTGTCCCTGCAATGCCTAGGGTAGCGAATGATCCTATAGAAGCTGCCACAGGGTTCATAGTGCGGTGCCAGGTGCGGTATCGAGAGACGTAGTCTTCCAGGCTTGGAATTGATGCAAGATCATTACAGTCCTCTTTCTCTATAATATAGAGCAGTGCGCTGGCTGCGAACTCTGGTGCTAGAGGCTTAATCGTGCGAAGGAAGTTGGTTTGCGCGCGGGTACCCTGGACATCTGGAAGATTTGCTCTTCTGCACTGCCCAACAGTTTGTAGCCATTCGCTCAGCCATGCGTTAAAGTCCTTGCGTGGTTTCTTTTGAAGAGCTTGGTATTGCTCTACAAGTATCTGTTGGCGATTGGAGCTGGTTGGTGCTAGTTGACGTTTGAGCGCTACGAGTTTGTTGTATGCATTATTGTGATCCTCAATCAGGAAGTAGTGCTGTAGTGCGATTGTCCGAGAGATCTCTGCACTCACCTTAGCTAGAGATTTGCGTAGGATTTTGTACTCTGTGATTTTGCGCTCCTATTGATTGTGGTTAGCGGTATAGTCGGATAGGTTTTTTGCATCCATTTTGGATGGTTTGGTGGCGCCTGATTGATGATCGCTATATGTTGGCTCAACTGGTATGTCTCCTAGTTTCATCACCTCATCTGCTGAGAGCTCTGGGTTGCAGTATTCCTAGACAAATAGCTGTTCCGCGACTGACCTTTGGAGGTAGATCTATCGGTCCTAGTCATTGGTTGTATTGAGGATGATTGTAGTCTTTGAGACTAGCAAATTAGTGGAGTCTGTCATATTGATGACGTATGTCCTTGATGTGGACGAGGTT
>NW_022985163.1:1006197-1023785 GCF_010093535.1 Lindgomyces ingoldianus | reverse complement strand
CGCCTTACATCTTTATAATCTATAGTGCTTATTAAGCTTATAGGTGTACACCTACATACAATCTAGAATCTGCTGTCTAGCTGCCTTAATTAGCTTTGTCTAGACCTCTGTCTAGGATTTTATTATCTAATAACTATCTAGGTGCGTTCTTTCTGCTGCCTTAAACATCTTATATAAAAGGTGCTCCTCTAGTTGCTTTTAAGTTAATAGTAAAAGTAGCAGCTAGCTTCTATAAAGTGTTTTTTTTTAAATAGTATCTTTATTAATACTGCTTTATTTAGTGTTTTACTACTATACTTTTCTACACTTCTAGATCTTATACTAGCTATAAAGGCTACAGCCTATAGTATAGTCTTTAATAACCCTATTTAGCTTAGCTTTAGTGCTGCTCTAGCTATTAACTACATAAGCAATGCTGCAGGTAGCAGAGTATTTAGAGAAGATAGATAGTTATCTCTAATCTTCTTTTCTTAATAGTAGCCTAGTAGGTCTACTTTATTAAAATTTAATATATTATTTATAGTGTTGTTTTTATAAAATAACTTTATCTTTAGCTAATAACTAGGTGTTAGAAGCTTAATTATTTTAATATATATAGTAATTTCTTTTACTATGTTATATATAAAGTTATTTATTAGGTCTTTAAGCTTACTACTAAAGATTAAGTGTTTATTAAAAATAATGTTATATGTATAAATTACTTTTACTAGTAGTAGTATCTATATATAGTAAATGTTTAATAATTAGTACCTAACTAGATATTTAATCTACGCCTTTAGGTCTAGCCTTTATAGCTTAGATTTATTTTAATGTGTGTTATTAGTTATTATAAATGCTTTACAGTTATAAGCTTTTAGATGTATAAAGCTTAGCTTTTAAATTAACATAATAACTTTATTATTTAGAGCTACTTATGTAAAGAAGATCTTATATAGTGTTTTCTAGTTATTAGCATAGTTTAGCGTCTAATTGTATAGGTATACGCTGGCTCTAGTGATGTATAGCTATACATTCTATAGTAGGTTAGCATCTAGTTGTATAGCTTATAATTTCTTCTTATTTACACCCCCTAAGCGTTTAGCTTCTCTGTTCTAGGCTTGTGTATCTAGTGCTAAAGGCTTAACAGTTATTTTATGCAATGCTAGCTAGCATTTTACCTCTAGTTTTACTATTATAATCTTATTATTAGCTTTAATAACTTTTACAGTAATGTTATAATAGTTCTTTAAAAAGAGGATAAAGATTATAAAAGCTTTAATAATTAATTTAGTAAGCCTATTATCTTTAAAGTAAAGGTTTTACTAAAGGCTAAAATACTTATTAGTAATTAGCATTTAACTTTGCTCTTTTATAATGCTTTATGCTTTATATGTATAGAAATTAATTAACAGTCTTTTACTAGGTCTACTGTTACTAATTTATAGTGCGCAGCTAATTTATTATTATATCTTAGCTTTGCTATATAAGTTATATTAGACTGTTATAATTTCTTTAATTTACACCCCCTTAGCTTGCTATATAAGGTGTTAAAGTGTAGCTAGTCTAGAGTGTCCTAGACGCTTATGCTATAGCTTTACTAATACTTTTTATAGACTACATTTAGTTCTTATGTTAATTATGTGTGTATAATATAAGCTCTTTTATAGTAGATAGTACTTTAACACTTATTAGCTATAAATCTTTATAAGATTTTTAATTATTATCTTATTTAAGGCCTTTAAAGCAGTTAGCTCTACTTATGTGTCCTACTAAATTCTTTTCTGTTGCAGTAGGTAGAACAAGACTAGGTTGCACAGCAGGTCTAGGCACAGTGCAGCGTTATGTAGTACAAGACTGTATGCTTAACTATGTGTTTTATGCTTACTTTTTAGGCTTAGTGTAATTAATCTATAGCTTTAAATCTATATATAAGAGTTTTTAGACTAGATAAAGTTTTTTAGTGTTAGTAAATAATAGTTATAAATCTAATTAAAATTATTTATAATGTAGTATGTTAAGCCTAAGTTAAAGATAAATAATTCTTTTAGTAGATATTTATTTTAGTTTAAATTAACTATAGCTAGTAATGTAGCTGCCTTAACTCTTAATACTTTCTAGCTTTTAAGTTAGTCTTCTTATATCTCTAGTGTAAGTATATGTAAACTTTTTAGAATTAGTATTTTTAAATTATATCTACACTGCTCTCTTAGTAGGCCTTAAAATTCTAAGTTGTGCTTATGCTTTAATGCTATAAGCTTTTTAACTTTCTTATTTAGCATTTACTAGTCTAGTGCTTTGTCTAGATAAACATAGAAGTAGTTTTTTAGTGCATAGATGTGTCTACATGTAGAATATTTAGTGCCTTTTATTTTAGTAAGTTTTTAGCTTAAAGATAACTTTCTATTATCTTTTTAATAATATTAATGTTAAAGTCTACTTTATTTTCTTAATGTTGTAACTTCTGCACTATAGGCGTTCTTATTTATGCCCTAGGTAGTCTTTTTACTTTTTGTAAGGTATAATAAGTTATCTATTATAAAAGCAGCTTTATGCTTTTTTATATGTATTAGATAATTTAATATTATGTGTTTTTAAAAGCGCTTTATTATTTTTTTTAATTTATGTTTAGTGTAAACTGTCTACTTTCTTAAAAGGTTATAAACTAATAAGAGGCAACTTTATTTATAGTAGTTAAAAAGTCCTTTGTAACAGCATTAAACTGCGTTGTTTTTAGAACATTTTATGTCTCTGCTTCTGTAGCAGCGTAATTATACTCTGCTAGCTACAGGTTTTATATGCTTAAGTTTCTTAGTAGCTTTAAGGATGTATTATATTAGTTATGCGCATGTTCTTATTTAAATTAGTTATTAACACTTACTATAGCTTTAAGGTTTATAATCCACTGTCTAAGTTGTTAATCTAGGGAACAGCATATACACTGCAGATGCAGGCTAACTGTTAACTAGATAAAGATAATAATCTGTTAAAAGCTTAATTACTTTCTTTTATAATTATATCTATTACTTTTATACTTATTAGCCTTAATCTTATAGTATTTAATAGCTTCTTTAAAGGCTCTAACACTGCTTATTAATAGCTTGTTTATGTGCGTAGGCGTTTTAACATTAGAGGCTGGTAAAAACTTAGCTATTAGCAGCATCTCTAGAGCTCTTAGTTTAGAGATCATTTAGATGGTCAACTTAGGATCCACTTGCGGCCAGATGCCGTGCGCTACACATCTCGATTGCAGCTGCATCATCCAGGCTCTGTAGTCGGTGTGGTCTCGAAGGACGACTGTCGCGTCTCGAGGAGGCTGGGTGGCCATTTTGTATTAATAGAGGCACTAAGACTCTTAATTGTCAGATTTAAGCACTGTTTCTAGGCTTCCTGAGATAAATGATGGGTTTAGATATAATGTATAGGATGATTAATTAATTGTATTAATTGTCTTGATTTTTTAATCCTTTTTTCTGCTCTACTCGTGTTGCTCAGCCTTTGTTTTTCCGATCCGAGTCCCTCGCGCACTAGCCCTATGCGCGACCAGCTTGCAACATGCTGCAAAATGCTGCAAAATGCAGCAATTTGCAGCAACATACTGTTCGAGCTTATTGCTCGTACTATGTAGCAGCTTTCGTCAAACGTTCCTCCTGTCTTGACAGTAGGTGCGCATATCTGACAAGGCGAAGGGTTTTCGCGAGAGAAAAGCTTGCGCAGCGCTAAGGCGCTAGCGCGCTTGCTTAACCCTTAGCGAGATCATGTGACTAGCAGCGGAGCTTAACAAGCAGCACTGTTACATTACCCCCCTCCAAGGCGGGCTCGTCCCTAAGTCCGTAGTTACGTACAATAATAACATGTATAGCGCGTTCCCTAGCCTCTATTATAGTCCCCTCTACTAGCAAGTTCCCTAGGCTGGTCATCCTTCCTTGTTGCCTTTAGGTCTTCTCCTGCCTTGTACGCTTACAGCCAGGCTTCCAACCGCGCTGGGGGACCTAGTTTGTTTAGATATGCATTATGGAAGTCTCTTACCTTGTGCGGAGCTCCTATGAACCCTCAGGCGTTGTACCAGGTAGGGTCGGGGTCATGGGCTACCCAGGAGACCTTATACTGCAGGCGGCGGTAGTGGAGACGGCTGTCAAGGATTTCCTGTACAGGCCATTCAGGGTGACCATTGACGTTGATAGGCTCTTCCTCAGGTTCAAGCTGGCCTAGCAGCGCTGTTAGTGATTCCTTTCGCAGGCGGTCTGCGTGGAAGACGTCGTGCATGTGCATGTACGGTGGCAGCTTTAAGCGATACGAGTGTCCCTCCATGCCTACGATAGGGTATGGTCCGTACATCTGGTGGTCGAGCTTTTGACTAGGGCGACCTAAAGTAAATCCTTTAGGCGTTACGTACACTTTATCGCCTACTGTGAAGTCTGGACTACGTCTCTTCTTGTTTGCCTGGGTTGCTTGTCGCTGCTGGGCCTGCGCGATGCCTCTCTGAGCTATCTCTGTAGCGAGCTGCACTGCGTCGCGCCGAGTTTTGGCATAGCTCTGGGCCTCTTCGCGCGACATCTGCTCGCGTACGGAACTTGATTGCTTGGTCCGTTCCTTCCAGTCCTAATGGTGAGTTAGTTGGTGACCAAATTCAATCTTAAACGGCGATAGTCTAGTTGTCTCGTGGGGTAGCGTGGCTTGTGCCCAATCCATGCATGGCAGGAGGTCTGACCAGTTATCTTAGTGGTAGTTTACAAAGGGTCGCAAGCGCTGGTCAAGATACTGGTTTAGCACCTCTGTATTGCCGTCTGTCTGCGGGTGGTAGGGCGTTGAGAGCTTCTGCTTGATTCCTGTAAGTTGGCAGAGCTTGTCCATAAACCCTGAAGTGAATTGGGGGCCCTAATCAGAGACAATAGACCTTGGGGGGCCAAAGATGCGCCAGATGTGGCGATAGTACAAGTCTGCTGCGTCTTTTGCTGTTGTTGTCTTGTAGCACGGTAGTGAGAAGCAGCGTTTGCCTAGGCGGTCTACTACTACAAAGGCGTTGTTGTACCCTTTCTTGTCTGGTGGGAATGACTTAAAGTCCATGGAGACGTCCCGCCAGACTTGCTGCGGGATAGGCAGTGACTTAAGCAGTCCTGGGGTTTTATCTCGAGGTGTGTGGCTCCATCGACAGGCCTTGCACGCCGCGACATAGTCAGTGACGTCCTGGCTCATGCGGGGCCAGTAGTATTGGTCGCGCAGTAGTTTTAGAGTCTTCCTTCTGCTTGGGTGAGCAGTCACTTGGGTTGCGTGAACCGCGCGAATAAGGTAGGTCCGTACGAAGTGGACGGCTGGAACCACCAGTTGCTTGCCGTTGCGCGTGAGGAAGCCTTTGTTTGTGAGCTTCCATGGCGTCTCTGCTTTGTTCTGGGCCTGCTCTCGATATGGCTGCAGGCTCGCATGGTTCCGGTTCACTTCGAGGACGCGGTCGATTAGCGCATGAGGCTCGTCTGGAGATGGGGAAGCCATAAAGGTGTCACCGGTGGCCACTTCCACAGCATTCGCAGCTAGTAGTCCTTGTGCGGATCGCTGAGCTAGGTTGTCTACTATAGCCTCAACAGTGCTAAGGTTGACCTGATGTGCCACAAGGAAGGCGCGCGTACGAGCTGCCTTATCCTTGTCCTTCTGAGTCTTTAGCTCTTCCTGCTTTCTTGACAACGCGTCTGCCACCACGTTAGCAGTCCCTGGTTGGTAGGTAAGCTTCAGGTTGTAGTCAGCTACCGTCATGGCCCAGCGCATTTGCTGTGGGGTAAGCTCGCGCTTAACTGAGAAGTACTCTAATGCTTGATGGTCTGTCAGGGCGCTGAATGGCTTAGTTGTTTGTAGGCCTATGAGCTGAGCTCGCCACTCGTGCAGGCCTTGTACCACAGCGAGCATCTCTTTGTCATGGATGTCGTAGTTCATCTGGGGCGCGCTCATAGTCTTTGAATAAAAGGCCACTGGTCGCCAGAGTCTGTCGTCCTGCAGCTGGGAAAGCACACCTGCTACGACGCCGTCGCTGGCGTCTGTCTCCATGCGTGTCTGGCGGTGGGACGAGTAGTGTGCGAGGACAGCGTCTGATAGCATTAGGTCCTTAGCTTGATTGAAAGCTGCCAGCTCGCGTTCTCCGAAGTGGTGCCAGGCACCGCGCTTGAGCAGCTTTGTGAGCGGTCGTACAATGCGTCTGTAGTCCTTTAGGAATGCTCGGTAGAAGTTGCAGAACCCTAGGAAGGATTGCAGACTCTTGATTGATGTCGGTACAGGCCATTCGCGTACAGCTGCTACCTTCTCTGGGTCCTTGCGCATGCCATTGGTGCTGATGACTAGACCTAGGAACTTTGTCTCTGTGACAGCGAACTCACTCTTCTTAATGTCTACCTGGAGGCCAGCATCTAGTAGTCGACGGAGCACCTGTGCGACATGTTCCTCATGTTGGAGCGGGTCTTCTGAGTAGATGAGGATGTCGTCGAGGTATGCTGTGCAAGTGTCGTCTAGCAGGCCGTGGAGCACCTTGTTGATGTAGCGCTGGAACGTGGCTGGTCTGTTGCATAAGCCAAACGGTAGTACGCGGTATTTGTAGTTGCCATAACGCGTTCGAAAGGTGGTAAGGTCCTCCACCTCCTTGTTTAGACGGATGCGGTAAAAGGCTTGTTGTACATCTAGCTTAGTGAACACCCTGGCACGCGCTAGTCGGGTGAAAGTCTCCTGGATTAAGGGAATTGGGTATGCGTCTTTTTTTGTGATTGCATTGAGCTTCCGATAGTTAACACAGAACCGCCACCCCCCTCCTGGCTTCTTAGCAAACAGCACTGGAGACGCATAGCTGGCGCTGCTGTGTGTGATGAAACCACGTTGCAGGTGATCGTCAAGGTAGGTCTTGACTAGCTTGAGTTGCTCCAGCGACATGCTGTACAGCGGGCTGCTTGACAGTGTGTTCTCTGCTGTAAGCTGGATGTCGTGGTCGACTCCCTCACGGTGAGGTGGGAGCTTGTCGGAGTCCTTTTTAGAGAAGTGGGCCAGCGTAGCTCCTGCATACAACGGTGCCGGGAGCTTTTGTTGAATTAACTGGCGGAGCTCCTCCTCTGGGTCAAGCTGGTTTGTCTCTTCTTGACGATCCTGGATGAGCTTCTCCACTTCGTACACGCTCATGTGACCAATAACGACTTCCTTTTGTCGAGCATGCAGCATAAAGGCGGCAGGACTTATTACGTTGATGTCTAGGCCGGCATTGATGAGTGTGTCGCGTGACATGGTTGAGTTGCGGCGCTTCCTCCGATGGGGTGGTGAACTTAGCTTTGGAGTGCTGAGCTGGTCACGCATCTTCCTGAGGTTCTCCTTGTACACAAGATGCTCAGTCGCCCTTCGTTTGCCTACTGGTTGGAGCGCGGCAACACTCATGAGTTTGTCGCGTCGCTCAGCGTCTTCTTGGTGACTTAGGTTCATCTCTGGAGACGAGCCGCGCACAGGGATGTTGATGTCGCGTTTACAATTAATCAGCCTGTCGTCCTCTGGCCATCTTAGTGCACGGTTCTTGCAGTTGATCCACACGCCTGCTTCCTCTAGCAGCTTGCGACCGATGATGAGGTCGTGACGACCAGTGTTGCAGGGTATGAAGTACGATGGTATCCGGTGGCCATCTAGAACTAGATCGGCTTTGAAGTACTCATATACCTGTCCGTTCAGTCTATTATCGTACCCTGCCAGAGGGACGGGCGCCATCTTGGAGAGCTTTGCCTTGAGACCTTTCTTCACCGTACGCAAGTGCTTAGGATGGAGGAGGTTGTAGCTGCTTGCACCCGTGTCAATGAGGCCATTGAACTTAATGGCTGTCCCGTTGGTAGAGATGCGGCAGGGCAGCGTGAATGGCTTTCCGCTGAAGAGTAGCCGCCGCGGGTCGGGACTAGGGGCTCCGTCGTGTGTCTCTAGGGAGGAGACTTCCCCTAGAGTGAGGCTTCCCCCGACGACGGTGCTTCCTCATCGCTTGACTCTGTGTCTAGGTTCACAGCTTCCATGAGCTTGTTCTCTGTACGAACACGCAGGCAGTCGCGGCCAAGATGTCCTGGCTTGTGACAGCGATAGCACGTGACATCGTCCTTAGTTGTCAGCGGCGGCGGTGGAGTTGCGGCTTGCGCTGGTGGAGCAGCGACCTGTGGTTGCAGAATGTTCTTGCGGGTGGGCTTCTCTAGACTCCTCTGAGCGCGCCGAGCACTAGTCTCTGCGGCTACCTTCTGTAGAGAGAACGTGATCTGTCAGGCCCGGTGGCAGTAGTCAAAGAAGCTTATTGCAGGGTCGTGGCAGTAGATCTCCATGTGTACGGGCAGCGGGCCTGAGAGGGCATCATGGATCTCGTCCTTCTATTGGTCTAGCGGCAGCTCAGCTTTGTTGGCTAGTTGGGTGAACTGGGCTTTAAAGTCCCTAAAGTCCTGGGATAACTTTATCTTTAGCTGGCGGAGCTCAGCCCTAGCTTTAGAGCGCCGGTGGGTGTTAACAAAGGCTTTCTCTAGGAACTCAACAATGCTAGCAGCCGTCACCTGCTGGTCGCGTTTCTCCATCGCCTTAAGGTGCGGTCATAGGTAGCTCAGGGCTCTCCCGCCTATCCTTGATTTGGTGTAGTGCGCTCGCGCATTCTCATGGTTCCCTAAGTCGCCATCTAGGGGGACAAAGTGGTCAGCGTTGTGCAGCAGCTTGCCTGCTAGCAGGTCCTTCCAGTGCTCAATGTCATAGTCATCGTCGCCTGTGAATATGGGCGGGTCTGCTACTTTAGCAGAGTGTCGTGAGCCTCCTCCCTAGCTCTGCGAGGTGAACTGCGTGGCGTTTAGTGTGGCTGGAGTCATAGGTTCAAAGCGCAGCTGCTTCCTTAGGGTGCTCACAGTTGGTGCCACCGTGAGTGCGCTACCCGTTTGTCTTGGGAGGTATGGGCGAGGAGTGTCTGCAGATGCCGGCTTAGGCGGGTCTTTTAAGGCGGCGGCTTTAATGTTCTGGTTGGCTAGCTTTGCTAAGGCCTTGTCTAGCAGCTCCTGAGATGTAGTTACCTGTGCCTAAGCCTCTAGTAGTTCCTCTTCTGCCTTGTTAAGCGCTTTCACTAGCGTGTTAGTATAGTCACGGAAGGTCTGTGTTTTGAGGACGTATCAGACTAGCTTGTTTGCAAGGACCACTTTCTCGCTAGTCATAAGCATAGGTAGGGTAACAGTGAGGTCGTAGGGCTCGTGTACATCATTGCCCCATGAGACCCTCTCAGTCTGGACTACTGTTGGTTTCCTATTATGCTGGGCCTGTCCGCGGAGTTTTTTAATTGTGTAGTCCTCCCTAAACACCTCTTCGCTGTGAACTTTGGCGCCACCCTTGAGTGTCCTAGGTGCCGGCGTGTGCTCTTCGCTAGTTGGTAGGGCGGTGGGGTCCACCCGCATCTCGAGCTTTGAGAGTTTCCCCATGCTAGTATCGGGGTGGTGCTGCTGGCGGTGCAGCTGACTGGTCGGTGATGCTGCTGGCGGTGCAGCCGATTGATTGGTGATGCTGCTTTAGGTCCCGAGAGGGTGAAGCAGATGGGGCGGTGGTGCTGCTGGCGGTGCAGCCGATTGATTGGTGATGCTGCTTTAGGTCCCGAGAGGGTGAAGCAGATGGGGCGGTGGTGCTGCTGGCGGTGCAGCTGATTGGTCGGTAGGCCTGCTGTCTCTAGGCCTGTAGGATGCCTGCTGCCTCAGGGCTTCTGATCGTGTAGCAGAGGATCGGGGGGTGTGGTGATCTCTCCCAGAGTGATCAGTACGATAGAGCTCTAAGCTCTCTTCTGTTGTACGGGTAATGTAGGCTCTTCCCTACAGTTAATTTGGCTGCAGCGTCTTGCTCAGCGCAGGGCTCTTCGAGAGGCGTCGGGGTACCTGGCCTAACTACGGCGGACTGTTAGCTGGTGAAGGGAAAAAACTAATCGCCAATTTGAAAATTCTTTACCCTGCACGTAATTATAGCCCTTAGCTACTTACAACTTTATAATTGTTTTATACACGTTTATACATGTTAATTTTATAATGCCTAGTAAGCGTCTTCTAAATAGTTACATTGTACAAGTGCTTACTAATATAGTGGCGACGTAGGAGGACGTCCTAAGATTAACCTTAAACTGTACTAACTCTATCTACTTAGGCTTTTCTATAAAGGTGTTATATACATGTAGATAGCTACTTACTTTTTTAAAAAGTTTTAAGTCTATATTACTTCTTATATAATTAAGCAGCAGTTTTAAATATAGAATGTAAGGTAACACTTTTCTACTAAAGTTAAAAATAAAGTTAAGAATTAAATCTAAGTGCTATTCTTTAAAGTTAGGCTTAAAAATTTAAATATGCTTTATATACTACATAATAAAGGCTTTTAAATTAGAAAATATATGCTTATATAACTTTAATTTAAGCTTAGATTATATAAAAAAGTGTAAAGTATTAAATAAAGCTAGTAAGTAGATAAGCTTATATAACAACTTATTAATTAAAAGCTAAAGAAAGGTGTTATTAATAAGTATAAGTAAAAGTATCTTTATACACACTTTTATTAATATAGCTATATTATTATATAAAACTAGTTATTTTACATCTATTATATAATAAACTATAAGGCAGTAGAGCGCTGCAAGCGCAACCTGCAGCAACACTATAGAGAGTATATTATTTCTAGCCTAAACTTTATCTAGTCTATTAATAGCTATAGTAAGCTAAAACTATACAGCGTAGAGATCTATGCATGTATTAACGCGTACTTACAATACATTGTATAGATTTATGTTAGAATCTCTGCCTACACTACTATTAGCTGCCTTTGCTAGTTTTTTAAAACACTTAAATAAATAAAGTAGTAACTACATTTTATATAATTTAATTAAAGAATAGAGATAGTTATACTAGTAAATGCTTATTACTAGCTTTAAAAGTTTATAGAGCCTAAGCTTTTATTTAATTAGTGCTACTTTTATAGTATAAGTACATTAAATTAGTAAATTAAAGCTTAGTAGTAGTAACTCTTAAAAAGCCTTTTTTTTATTAGTAAGTTAGTATTTTATATAATACTTATTACTTTATCTTACTTTAAGTAAGATTACTTTTACTACTTTTAGACCTAAAGCTTCTTTTTAAAAAATAGCTTAGCTAATTAGCTTACTATTTATACTATATATATTTTTATACTTTGTAAGAAACTATATAGCTTTATATAACTATAAAACACATATTTAATTTAAAAGTAAAAAAACTATCTAAATAGTATAGTTAAAAAGCCTTTTATGCTTTATTACTATTTTAAAGCTTATATCTAGAACTAGGCTCTTTTATTTAATGCTAATTAGCTTTATATAATTAAGAGAAAAGTTAATAGTTAAAATATAAATGCCTACCTCCTACAAAATATACTTTAGTAGTGTAATAAAGTACTAGATTTACTTAGATTTAACAGTGTAGCTACAGCTTACTCTAACTTTTAGAATTATATAACACTATATTTAGATGTTTATCTTTAGCTTTAAGCAAAAGCATAATACTATATCTAGAATAGTCTTTAGCCTGTACTATCTTTGCTTAAGTTACTTATTAAAGCATAAAATTAGTAAGTAAAGTTTTATATAATATACTTAATATAAAAGTATCTAATTTAACTAGAGTAATTAAGACATAGTTTAAGATGTTAATCTTAAAACTAACTTTAGTAAAAAAATGCCTATTAATCCTAATTTAGCTTAGTAGATTTATGTAGATGCAGTAACTAAGCCTTTATTTTTTTTATAGTATATTTAAATTTTTTATAGTTTTTTTTATAGTTTTTTCTTTAGTTCTTTCTCTTGTATAATATATAATTTATTATTACTATAAGTGCCTAAGATAAGTTTTATTCTACTATAAAATAGTTTTATAGTAAGTAGTCTACTAAATATAAGTTTTATTTAAACTATAGCATTTAAATTTAACTTTTTACACCTACATAAATTATATAAGACAAAGAAGAGATAATCTGTCTAAAGAATATACCTAAAAGTGTAAAAAAAAAAATGTTTATCTCTTTTATATAAGCTGCTTTATGTACACTAGCAGAATTAGCACATTAGTAGTTAATCTAGTGTACATCTTTACTTTTTGTTTAATACTATATAATAGCTAAGCTTTCTATTCTTATAATTCTCTACTTTATATAATATAAAGTAATTAATAAGTGTAAGTAAATTAATAGTATTAAATAGCTATATATAATACCCTTTTATATATTAGCTAATATCTAATACATAGTAGATTAGACCTAGATATAGCTTTAAAACGCGCCTCTTATAAGCTATACTAAGTTTATTAAGAATAGCCTTTTTAAAAAGCTTATATAATTTAATTTTTTAATTACTAAAGGCTATTCTAAACTATATCTTATTATAGATGTTAGTAAAGATTATGTTACACATCTTTTAAAAAGTGCTAAAAATTATTATATAATTAAAGACTTACTAAAAAGTAGATACTTTAAGAAAGGTAACTAAAGCATAACTCTATACCTAGTATATAAGGTAACTATAGTAGCTTAGAATAAAATCTTTTTATATAAACCCTCTACTAAGTAGACTAAAGTTAAAAAGAAAAAAAAGCTAGTAAAAAAAAAAAAAGTTAAGTAAAAATTAAGCTTTATTAAAAATAAAAAAAATAAAAAAATGCTTTTATATAATTATAAGTAAGCACTGTCTTAGCTATTTAATGTTAATTCTTAAGTGCTTTATTAGCTTTACAGTATTAAAAAGTAGTATGTTTTATATAATAATTTAATTTATTTTTTTTATTTACTAGCTTAGTTTAGTTTTACTATTTAACAGCTACTTATTCTAGTTACTGCGCAAAGGTACAGGCTTTAACTAAGTGCTATAGACATCTTTATATAGCTAGGTGCTATAGACAACTTTTATAGCTAAGGCGCTTTACTACTTTTAAAAAAAAATATTATATATACTTTAAGCTAAAACTATTACATTATTAGCTAAAGCCTTAGTAAGTTTATTCTTAATAAGAATAAGCTACTACTATAAACTATTACTAGCACTACTAATCTCTAAGTTATAGCCTAAACACAGAGGTTTACTAGCTAGCTTATTATTACCCTTTTCTCTTATAAAGTAGCAACTAGCATAGTTATGCTATTTATAATTGCTACATGCTCTACTAAAGTGCCCCTTAGCGCAGCGGCACTCTGGGAACAGTTGTGGGCCTAAGACAGCGCCATAGCATGCGCTGCACAGGTTGTCCACTGCCTTTCTGCAAGATTATATAAGAATAGTGTTAATGTATAAAGGCCTATGCAAAGCTATTTAATAAGAGGATATACTGCTATATATAAACTCTACATCCTGCCCTAGAAGAGCTAGCAATGCACAGGCCTGTAGACTATAAGCTAGTAGGGCTAGCTGCTGCTGTCCTACATGTAGGACAGGATTAATATTAGCGCTAGCTTAGTTAGTAGCAGCAATAGTAGCATTATAAAAAATAAAAGCCTTATTTTAAGTGTTAGCTTTATATAATAAAAGTAATTAAGATACTGTAGGCTTAATGCCTACATTATTATTGTTATTATTGTTATTGTTGTTGCTGCTGCTGCTGCTGTTGCTGTTGCTGCTGTTGTTGCTGTTGTTGCTGTTGTTATTGCTGCTACTGCTGTAGTAGTAGTGGATGTGGAAGAGTGGTGGTGGCGGTGAGTATCTACAATTATTGTACAACGCTGTAGTAAAGGCAGTTGCTATAAAAAGCAGTTGTAATACAGTCACGTGAAACAACCCTTTACTCCTTAGATCTTTAAAAAACATTGTACAAATGCGTTATAGTATGTTTTGCCTAGTAAAATACTATAGTGTTTTATACCTAAAATGCTTCTAAGCAATTAGCAATTAGTTTTTTCCCTTCACCAGCTAACAGTCCGCCGTACCTAACCAGGATTTTGCGGTGGTTGTCGGCGAATCAAGCACACAGGCTGATCGCTCGGTAGGTGGTCGTTGGCGAATCAAGCACCCAGGCTGATCGCTCAGTTTGACCCTGATATTATGTCGCCGTCCTCCGGCCAAAATGGGGTTGATCCTAGTTTAATGTGATGACAAGCACTGTCTCTACTACTGTATGGAGCTGGGGAAGCATGGCAGAGTAGGTCGGCTCTATTTCAGCTAAACTAGGATGGGGAGTGAAGGAGGCGAAGGGTTTTTGCGAGAGAAAAGCTTGCGCAGCGCCAAGGCGCTAGCGCGCTTGCTTAACCCTTAGCGAGATCATGTGACTAGCAGCGGAGCTTGACAAGCAGCACTGTCACAACTATAGACATTAGTAAGCTATCTATATGCTTTTAAATTTTTACTTTTATAAGTATTAATTGCAACCTAAATTTAAGAGTATTACTTAAAGTTTATAACTGCTAGGGCTTGTTATTAATAAGTAGTAGTAGTAATAAAGTATATAACTAGATATTAAGGGCTATTTTAACCTATTTTAGGTTAAATAAGACTAAACTAGCGCCTTAAAACCCTTCTTAGATATTACTAAAAGTAATTACTGTACTATAGGCGTATATAAAGCATAGTAAGAACTTAAGTTTTATAATATAAGTAATTTAGTTACATATAAGATTTTTAGCTTAGCACTTATACACCTTTTTTAAAGGGGTAAAACAACCTATATTAAGAGGCTATAAAAGGTGTAATAAGTGTAGAGGCATGTAAATAGTAATAATTTTATTTTTTTTATAGTACTGCTAGAAATTAAGCAAGTTATAGCTTTTATAGCTATTAATAATAAAAAGCTAATAAGCGCTTATAACCTTTCTTTTTATATACTTATTAAAGTGCTTTAACTACTATAACTTAAGCTTATTTATTATCTAGCTGTTTTTAGAGACTATAATAACCTAGTTTTAAAGTAAATTTTTTTATACTAAGTAAAGAGGTAATAGCAGCTCTTAAAGATAATAAAAAGTAAAATAGCCTACCTTATTATGTTAATGCTCTAGATAACTATTATCTACTCTTTATTACTTTACTATATTACCTTTAGCTGTTTTTATCTTTTTAAAGCTATAATAACTGCTCTAGTTAATATCTAGCCTATTATAAAGCTTAACTTATTAAAGTTATATGTATCTTTATTCTAAATACTGTACTTAGCTTTTATATTAGCTACTAGGTAAAACTAGCCCTAGATAACCTCTAGATTTTTATAAAGCGCTCTTTTATAATTATACTTATAATTAAACTTTATTATAAACTTAGAGCAGTGCTTAACTTATATACTAGGCTAGTTTAAGCTAACCTAGCCTAGATTGCGCTCTACGCGTAAGAAATTAGCTATATTAGCTATAGCTGTAAGCCTAAAGAGAAATCTATGTGTAATAAGCTTAAGTATATACTTAACAACTACCTTTTTTTTAAGCTTAGTTAGATTTCTTAATTTAGGCTAGCATTCTGCTTTTAAAGGCTGTCTAGTGTGTTAATTACTTAGTGTTATATAAAAAACATTATAGATAGCTACAGCGTGTTATAAGAAGAGTTTTAAGTCTTATTTAAAAGCCTAAAGAGTAAGCTGTATCTAATGTTCTTTAGAAGATTTAATCTAGTGTTGTTGTTAAGGCATTATGTAGATAGGTAGAGTGTGGTAGGGGCTTAGCAAAAGTGGCTAGCTAACCTGTGTAGCCGGCTAACCTGTTAGGTACGTTAATAGAAAACTAACTACTTTTAAAAACTTTATTACAAAAGTAACACTTTATAATAATAAGTATAAAAAACATAAAAGAAAAAAATAGTATAGAGAAGCTTTTTAGAAACCTAAGTTTATTTCTAAGAAAAGAGAAGCCTCTTATTATAATAAAAAACTAATAAACCTTAGTTACATAAAACATATATAAAGCCTTTTTTTTTAAAGAAAAGCTAAGCTTCTAGACACAATAGGCTGCCTTTAACTAAGAAGTAATAGAAATAGCTAAAGAACAAAGCCTACTTAAACTATAAAAAAGTAGGATATTTCTGCTAAAACTGCCTAAACTTTTAAAAAAAGAAGAATAAAAATACTAACGTACCTAACAGGTTAGCTAGCTACTTTTGCCAAGCCCCTACTAAAACCACCCTATTCTAGCGCAAAACAGCCCACTTTAGCCCTATATAAAGTAATATAACATAAGATATTATTTAGAGTCTACTTTTGCTACTTACTTACATGTATGTAAGTTATACTTCGTCTAATTACACTGCTTACATTACTTTTAACTTAGCTTACCTTCTTTAGCGCGCACCTATGTCTTTAGCTTCTTTCTATTACTACACACTTTAAACTTCTTTAAAGTAGTTAGACAAGCTCTATTCTTAACTATTAAAGTTTTTCTACCTAAATCTGCTTTCTTTTATGCAATCTATGTTATGTAGTAGCCTTATTTACTGCTTAAAGCTTTATAATCTCCTTTTACACTAATACTAGCTTATGCATAATAATTACTACCCCTTTTAAAACTTTCTTAAAGGCCTTTACTATAGACATTAGTAAGCTATTTATATGCTTTTAAATTTCACTTTTATAAGCATTAATTATAACCTAAATTTAAGGGTATTACTTAAGGTTTACAACTGCTAGAGCTTGTTATTAATAAGTAGTAGTAGTAATAAAGTACGCAACTAGATGTTAAGAGCTATTTTAACCTATTTTAGGTTAAATAGAACTAAACTAGCGCTTTAAAACCCTTTTTAGATATTACTAAAAGTAATTACTACATTATAGGCGCGTATAAAGCATAGTAGGAACTTAAGTTTTATAATATAAGTAATCTAGTTATACATAAAATTTTTAGCTTAGCACTTATACACTTTTTTTAAAGGAGTAAAATAACCTACATTAAGAGGCTATAAAAAGTGTGATAAGTATAGAAGCATGTAGATAGTAATAATCTTATTCTTTTTATAGTACTACTAAAAATTAAGTAAGTTATAGCTTTTATAGCTATTAATAATAAAAAGCTAATAAGCGCTTATAACCTTTTTTTTATATACTTATTAAAGTTCTTTAACTACTGTAGCTTAAGCTTATTTATTATCTAGCTATTCTTAAAGACTATAATAACCTAGGTTTAAAGTAAAAAATTCTTTTTATACTAAGTAAAAAGGTAATAGCAGCCTTTAAAAATAATAAAAAGTAAAATAGCCTAACATACTTCATAGGCGAGTTGCTTACACACCTGAGTCACTCACTTTTGCCAAGACCCCACCCTAACAAACTCTATTATGGCCTATAACAACCCGCTCTGGCACTATATAGTACAGTACAGCCTAGAATATTATTTAGATACTACTTCTGCTTCTTGCTTACACATTTGCGTGTTATACCTAGTCTAATTGCACTGTCTGCAGCGCCTTTAGAATAGCTTACCTACTTTAGCTTACACCTGCTTCTTTACCTTCTTCCTGTTACTACGCGCCTTAAACTCCTTTAGAGCTGTTAAGTGTAGGCTTTTTTAAATTATTAAGGTCTCTTTTACCTTAATTTACTTTTTTTTAATATAATTTATGTTATGTAGTAGTGTCAGATTGAAGCACTGTTTCTAGGCTTCCTGAGATGAATGATGGGTTTGGATATGATGTATGGGATGAT
>NW_022985163.1:989242-1005662 GCF_010093535.1 Lindgomyces ingoldianus | reverse complement strand
TAAAGTTTTTAGCTTAGCACTTATACACCTTCTTTAAAAGAGCAAAACAACCTATATTAAGTAGCTATAAAAAGTGTAATAAGTAAAAAAGTATAGAGATAGTAATAATTTTATTATTTTTATAGTATTACTAAAAATAAAGTAAGTTATAGCTTTTATAGCTGTTAATAACTAGCAAACAGTAGCTGCTAATAGTACACTTTTTTATATACACATTAAAGTGCTTTAACTAGTCTAAACTAAGCTAATTAGTAGTCTAGCTATGCTTAAAAATTATAATAACTTAATTTTAAAGTAGATTTTTCTTTTTATACTAGTTTAAAAAGTAGTTGCTACCCTAGAAGATAATAAAGAGCAGAATAGCCTACCTTTTAGCATTAATGCCCTAGATAGCTGTTGTCTACTTCTAGTTACCTAGCTAGACTGCTTTTAGCTGTCCTTATCTCTCTAAACCTGTAATAACTGCTCTAGTAAATATCTAGCCTATTATAAACCCTATTTTATTAAAGTTGTATATGTTATTATTCTAAATACTATACTTAGCTTTAATATTCTTTATAAGGTTAAACTAGCTTTAAATTACTATAGAATTTTTATAGAAAGCTTTTTTATAGTTATACTTACACTTAAACTTTACTTTAAGCTTTAAGTAACACTTAATAAACATAATAAGCTAGTTTATGCTAATATAGCCTATATTATGCTTAGCATATAAAGAATTAGCTATATTAGCTACAGCTACTAGCTAGGAGGGAAATCCTTGCGCATCTAGCTTAAGTATGTGCTAAATAATTACCTGCTTTTTATTATTATCTAGCTTTTATAAGTTAGCTATATAATTAGCTTAAGAAGGTTATCTAGTGTATTAGTTACTTATTATTTTTTAAAAGACTTTATAAATAGCTGCAGCATGTTGCTTAGAAAGTGTTACATCTTATTTAAAAGCTTAGAGTGTAAGCTGCATCTAACATTTCTTTAACATGTCTAAGTAGTGTTGTTAGAAATGTATTAGTGTAGAAAAAGTAGTGTATTAGTGTAGAAAAAGTAGTGTAGTAGAGTCTTAGTAAAAGTAAGCAACTTAGGTGTGTAAGCAACTCGCCTATAAAGTACGTTACTTTATTATGTTAATGCTCTAGATAACTATTATCTACTTTTTATTACTTTACTATATTACTTTTAGCTATTCTTATCTTTTTAAAGCTATAATAACTGCTCTAGTTAATATCTAGTCTATTATAAAGCTTAACTTATTAAAGTTATATATATCTTTATTCTAGATACTGTACTTAGCGTTTATATTAGCTACTAGGTAAAACTAGCTTTAGATAACCTCTAGATCTTAATAAAGCGCTTTCTTATAATTATACTTATAATTAAACTTTATTATAAACTTAAAGTAGTGCTTAACTTACATACTAGGCTAGTTTAAGCTAACCTAGCCTAGATTACACTTTGCGCGTAAGGAATTAGCTATATTAGCTATAGCTGTAAGCCTAAGAGGAAATCTATGTATAATAAGCTTAAGTATGTACTTAACAACTACCTTCTTTTTAAGCTTAGTTAGATTCTTTAATTTAGGCTAGCATTCTGCTTATAAAAGCTGTCTAGTGTGTTAATTACTTAGTGTTATGTAAAAAACATTATAAATAGCTGTAGCATGTTATAAAAAAAGTTTTAAGTCTTATTTAAAAGCCTAAAGAGCAAGCTATATCTAACATTCTTTAGAAGATTTAATCTAGTGTTGTTGTTAAGGCATTATGTAGATAGGTAGAATTTAGTAGAGGCTTAGCAAAAGTGGCTAGCTAACCTGTGTAGCTAGCTAACCTGTTAGGTATGTTACTAAAATAGTTACAAATTCTATTATTTTTAATAAAAAGCTATATATAAAGAAATTTATATACTAACTTACTACTTAGTAAAAGACTATAAATGTAAAGTAGCTAACTATTATGTTAAAAAACATTAACTTTATATAACGTACTTTACAAGCAAGTTGCTTACACACCTAAGTTGCTTACTTTTACTAAGACCCTACTAAACTACCTTTTCTACACTAATGCATTCTCTATAACACTACTTAGACGCGCTAAAAGAATGTTAGATACAGCTTACGCTCTAAGCTTTTAAATAAAATATAAAACTCTTAAAGAAATATACTACAGCTATGTATAAAGTCTTATAAAAAATAATAAATAACTATAGCACTAGACAACCTTTATAAGCTAATTCTACAGCTAAATTACAGAGGCTAGGCAATAAAAAGAAGTAGGTAATTATTAAGACTATACTTAAGCTATATGTGTAAGGAATTTCCTCTTAGATAGCATTTATAGCTAATATAGCTAATTCTTTACGCGCTAAGTGTAATTTAGGCTATGTTTACATAAACTAGCCTAGTATGTTTATAAAGTGTTATTTAGAGCTTAAAGTAACATTTAAGCGTAAGTATAACTATAAGAGAGCTTTTTATAAGAGTTCTAGAGTAATTTAGAGCAGGTTTAGCCTTGTAAAGAATATTAAAGCTAAGTATAGCATCTAAGATAGTAACATGTGTAACTTTAGCAAAACAAAGTTTATAATTAGCTAAATATCTCTTAACTATACTTACACTTAAAACTTTACTTTAAGCTTTAAATAACACTTTATAAATATACTAGGCTAGTTTATATAAACATAGCCTAGATTACGCTTAGCTTGTAAAGAATTAGCTATATTAGCTATAAATGCTATCTAAGGGGAAATTTCTTATGTATATAGCTTAAGTATAGTCTTAACAATTACCTGCTTCTTTTTATTACCTAGCCTTTATAATTTAGCTGTAGAATTAGCTTATAAAGGTTATCTAGCGCTATAGTTATTTATTGTCTTTTATAGAACCCTGCACATAGCTGCAGCATGTTTCTTTAAGAGTTTTATGTTTTATTTAAAAGCTTAAAGTGTAAGCTATACCTAACATTCTTTTAGCGCGTTTAAGTAGTGTTGTAGGGAATGCATTAGTGTAAGAAGAGTAGTTTAGTAGAGTCTTAGCAAAAGTAAGCAACTTAGGTGTGTAAGCAACTCGCCTGTGAAGTACGTTATATAAAAAAGTAATAAACTTAATAACTTATAAAAGAACATTAACTTATATTTTATAAATAATAAAAAATAATAATTTTATAACATAAAAGCGCTAGTAGCTGTAAGCTAAAGATTAGAGTAAAGCTTAACTATAACTTTTACATTTAAAAGATAAATAAAGTTAGCTTTTATTAACAGTAGATGCACCTTTACAGTAATAGATGTAACCTAAGTAGACTAGTAAAGCATCCTATTCTAAATTAAAAAAAGCCTATTTAAGGTAACTCTTACTAATGCTTCTTTACTAAAGTATAGTAAAAAATAAATTAATCTAAAAATGTATAAGAAGAATTTAGAAACTTTAAACACTAAGAATTAAAAGTTTATAAGCATACTTCTACTAAGAGACAAGTACAACACTACCTTAGAATATAACTAGCTTAAAAAACATAATCTTGCTATTAACTAGAAAATAATAACTATTAAAAGTCTTAAAGACTATGCACACATAACCTAGTTAGCATGCTATAATAACTTATGCATAATTTATAAATAAGCTAAACAAGGTAGTAGTTACTACCTAAAAAAATAAAAACCTTAGAAATTCCTCTACTAAGAACTAAAAGCTAAAGTAATAAAAGTAATTAAAAAAACTAAAAAAGTCTTTTATAAAAAACTTAAAGCTAATAAAAATGTAGAATAAGTTAGTGTTTACTAAATTTAAGAAGAACATGCTATCTTTATAAAATATAAAAACTACAGAGACATGTTTAAGACACCTAAGAATCTAGAAGAATTGCCTCTACACTAACTATAAAATTATGCTATAAACCTAATAAAGAATTCTAACCTAAAAACCTATAAGCTCTGCCTTTTAACAAAAATATACAAAAAAAAGCTTTATAGAAATATGTTAACTAAATGCTAGCACACAGCTATATTTAAAAAAGCTACAGTCTAGTAGCCTAAGCAGTAGTCTTTATAAAAAAAAAAAAGAGAAAAAATTAGAGTTTATTAAGACTACTAAACTCTAAATAATAATATAATCTAAGATTAGTTTCTTCTTTTAATTATATAAAATATAATAAATTAACTAAAAAAAACTAACGTACTTCACAGGCAAGTTGCTTACACACCCGAGTCGCTTACTTTTGCTAAGACCCTACTCTAATAAACTCTATTATAGCCTATAACAACCCGCTCTAGCACTATATAGTACAGTACAGCCTAGAATATTATTTAGATACTACTTCTGCTTCTTGCTTACACATTTGCGCGTTATGCTTAGTCTAATTACACTGTCTGCAGCGCCTTTAGGATAGCTTACCTACTTTAGCTTACACCTGCTTCTTTGCCTTTTTCCTGTCACTGCGCGCTCTAAACTCCTTTAAAGCTATTAAGCGTAGGCTTTTTTAAATTATTAAGGTTTTTTCTACCTTAATTTACTTTCTTTTATGTAATTTATGTTGTGTGGTAGCCTTATTAGCTGCTTAAAGCTTAGTAATTTCTTATTACACTAACACTAGCTTATGCGTAATTCTTACTACTCTTTTTAAAACTTTCTTAAACACTTTAACTATAAAAGTTAGTAAACTATTTATATGCTTTTAAATCTTTATTTTTATAAGCATTAATTATAACCTAAGTTCTAAGGTATTACTTAGGGTTTATAACTACTAGGGCTTGTTGTATATAAGTAGTAGTAGTAATAAAGTGCACAACTTTATATTAAGGCCTATTATAACCTATTATAGGTTAAAAATAACTAATCTAGCGCCTTAAAACCCTTCTTAGATATTACTAGAAGTAATTATAGCATTATAAGCTACTTTAAAGCATATTAGAAACTTTATTTTTATAATATAAGTAATTTAGTTACACATAAAGTTTTTAGCTTAGCACTTATACACCTTCTTTAAAAGAGTAAAATAACCTATATTAAGTGGCTGTAAGAGGTGTGATAAGTGTAAAGGTATGTAGATAGTAATAATTTTATTATCTTTATAGTATTACTAGAAATAAAGTAAGTTGTAGCTTTTATAGCTGTTAATAACTAGTAAATAGTAGCTGCTAATAGTACACTTCTTTATATGCACATTAATGTAACGATTCTCGTTCCATCTCGGGTCGCCCGGAACCCATCCGAAGGGTCCCTGTATCGGCTCCGACCCTGGCTCGATCCTGACTCGACCTGGCCCCGACTCTGCCCTGCCCCCCTGCTGTTACCCCTATTCCCTCATGTATTTAGTCGCACCTCGCCCCTGTAGCTAGCTCGGTAGTTTTCTGATATCCTTTTGTACTAGGCCTATAGGTGTCAATGGCATTCCCAGGTTCAGAGTCCCCACGCACTCCCATATGCCTCTGAGTGGACTCCCACCGCATTCGGACCTATTGTCTTGCCTGCGCCGTTACAATTAAAGTGCTTTAACTAGTCTAGACTAAGCTAATTAGTAGTCTAGCTGCGCTTAGAGATTATAATAACCTAATTCTAAAGTAGATTTTTCTTTTTATACTAGTTTAAAAAGTAGTTGCTACCCTAGAAAATAATAGAAGGCAAAATAGCCTACCTTTTAGCATTAATGCCCTAGATAGCTGTTGTCTACTTCTAGTTACCTAGCTAAACTGCTTTTAGCTGTCCTTCTCTTTCTAAACCTGTAATAACTGCTCTAGTAAATATCTAGCCTATTATAAACTCTGTCTTGTTAAAGTTGTATGTGTTGTTATTTTAAATACTATACTTAGCTTTAATATTCTTTATAAAGTTAAACTAGCCTTAAATTACTGCAGAATTCTTATAAAAAGCTCTCTTATAGTTATACTTACACTTAAACTTTACTTTAAGCTTTAAGTAACACTTAATAAACATATTAGGCTAGTTTATAATAATATAGGCTATATTACGCTTAGCGTGTAAAGAATTAGCTATATTAGCTATAGCTGCTAGCTAAGGGGGAAATCCTTGCGCATTTAGCTTAAGTATGTGCTAAATAATTACCTGCTTTTTATTATTATCTAGCTTTTATAAGTTAGCTATATAATTAGCTTAGAAAGGTTATCTAGCGCGTTAGTTACTTATTATCTTTTAAAAAACCTTATAGATAGCTATAGCGCGTTGCTTAAAAAGTATTATATTTTATTTAAAAGCCTAAAGCATAAGCTACATCTAATGTTCCTTTAACACGTCTAAGTAGTGTTATTAGAAATGCATTAGTGTAAGAAGGGTGGTGTAGTAGCAGGGTTGCCACTTTATAGTAATTACTATTTTTAAAATAGTAATTACTATGTTTTTAAAAACGTTATTATTACTTAATTACATAAGCTATAATTCTAAAAATTAATATATAGATGCTAAGTAAACTAGTCTATAAATCTATGAATTTAAATTCTAAAAGTTATATTTAATACATTTATAATAAATAAAAAAGAGAGAAAAAAAGAAGAGAAAAATAGTAATTACTATTACTATTACTATTTCTGCTTTTTTTCTCTTTTTTTCTTTATTACTAGGGATACAAATTTATATAGTAGAATCTAATCTTATAGATCTATACTTTAGTATACCTAGTATCTAAGTTTAGGTTTTTAGAATATTAGCTAATGTAATTAAGCTGTTATAGACTTTTAAAAAAATTGTAATTACTATTTTAGAATAGTAATTACTATAAAAGTAGCAACCCTGTGTAGTAGGGTCTTAGCAAAAGTAAGCAACTTAGGTGTGTAAGCAACTCGCCTGTAAAGTACGTTAAGTACTTTATAAAGTTTAACATATAAAATAAGTTTAATAAAATATAAATAAAAAAAGAAGATAAATAGCTAACAGCCTTTTAAACTTTATAAAGATTATATAAGCTATTAGTAATGCTATTTAGCTTAATAAACGCTCTAGCAACATTCTAGAGAATTATTAATATAGCTTTAAACCTATACCTTAATGTCTTTATATTAGTATAACTAGATAACGTCCTTATCTACATAAAGACAGTCTAGAAGACTACATACAGAAGGTACAAAGAGTTTTAGAGAAGTTACAAGAATACAGACTCTACCTCTAGTTATCTAAATATAAATTCTATATTACTAAAATAGAATACTTAAAATTTATAATTAATAGCAATAAAATTAAGATTAACTTAGCTAAGATATAAAAAGTCTTAGAGTAGCTAAAGCTTATAATAGTTAAAGAAGTTAAAGGATTTCTAGGACTATCTAGATATGTTAGATAAATAATTAAAAACTACTCTAAAATTACCTTACCTTTAACTAATGCTACTATAAAAGAAAAAGTAATTATAAAATTTATCTAAACTTTAAAATACTACAACAGTTTATAAATAATCTGTAAAAGCAAAGCTTGCTTAGAGTAATTGTTGCAACTACTAATTAGAGAGCAATAAGAAGCAAGTCTATTAACTATAAGAGGCTTATAGAGAGCTTAGGCGCTAAGTGTCCTAGGCTGCTTGTCTGAAACACAGGCGCAACACCAGGCCTATGTGCGCGACAGTAGATCCCTGTGCTCTTCTTACGCAATAGTAATAGTTAGCATATTAAAGTAGGTTGTCTAGGTTAAAGAATAGTTATAGCATAATGCTTAGCAAAGTAGTATTAGACAGGTAATAGATGTATAATAATAACATTTAACTATAGCATATAACTAATCTGTTTACAGTGGTGACACTTAGATGTGTTGTTACTATAGTTGCACAATAGTTAGATGTGTTGTCACACAATAGTCAGATGCGTTAGCACTATAGTTATATGCATCTTAGCACAGTCTGTTGCCAAGACCCACCTAATTATTTCGCATATATATAGACTCCTGTAAAGGACTCCTCTAGCAATACATTTAATGCAGTTCCTTATGTCTCTAGTGCCTTACATAGCTTCACATAATCACTAACACACTAATATAGCTAATGCTAATCCTTAACACACTAATACAGCTAATGCCAATCCCTAACACACTAATATAGCTAAAAAAGTAAATAATAGCTAGCTCTAGCTCTTAACGCGTTCCTGCCCTTGCAATAGTCTTCCTTTATCACAGTTATGTTACAGCTATCTAACCCCTGAGTACCCTAAGGGCTTAGCACAGGGTATATAGGCTCCTCAGCCTCTGTACCTCTGCCTCTAACCCTAAGGTTTACTCTCTCTTGTTACCCCCCTATCCTGCATTCCCTCTCTGTAACCTGTTTTTCCTGCTTAATACCTCTTACATTCTCCCTTTTACACCTTGCGGTCTCTAGCGTTGTGTAATAAGGTAGACGCCCTGCCTGCTAAGCTAATACTATGCGACTTTCCCTACTATACTAAAAGGTACGCACAGGAATACTTAAGCTAAGTATTCTTGCATAGTATAATATATATATAGATAATGCTAGAGCTAGCACTAGCACTAGCACTAGCAGTTGTCTCTAGTCTAGCCTAAACCTCTATAAGCAAGAGAAGGCCACGTGGTTAACTGTGCCTACCTTGTTACACGTTGCGCCTGTTCCTTTCACTGCCTAATACTGCTACGCTATGCCTAATACTGCTACCTAATATCTTTAATTTAATTGTTTTAGCATTAAAGCTCTAGTTGTAGAGCTGCAGCTTGTGTAGTTTGTTGCCTCTGCAGGAATTTCTTAGAGTGCTAGGGAGCTCTAGCGCTGCCTCTGCCTCTGCCTCTGCCTCTCTATCGCCGCAAAGATTAATGTAGTACATGTAATACCTTAACAAGTTGTTTTACTTACACAACTGCTAGTTTAGCTTCTTTAACTACTGTTTAAATATAATAGGCTAATGCCTAGAGATGTTAGTAAGAGATTACCTACTAGTGTTAAGAAATGCATAAAGTAAATTGCAGCAAATTGCAGTAAACTACAGTAAATTGCAGCAAACTACAGCAAATTGCAGCAAACTACAGCAAATTGCAGCAAACTACAGCAAATTGCAGCAAACTATAGCAAATTACGGCAAACTACAGCAAACTATAGCAAACTATAGCAAATTGCAGCAAACTGCAGTAGATTACAGCAGCAGGCAGCAATCCCTAGTAGATATTAGTTGTGTTACAAGTAGCTCTACGTATAGAGAGGGTTATATAGGGGTAATGTCTCTAGAAAAAAAAGCCTTAAAAAGGATAGCAATAATTGTACATAAGCTAGTGTTAGCGTAATAAGAAATTACTAAGCTTTAAGCAGCTAATAAGGCAGCTACATTTAGAAAAGCCTGCGCTTAACAGCTCTAAAGGAGGTTAGGGCGTGTAGTGACAGGAAGAAGGTAAAGAAGCAAGTGTAAGCTTGTTAGATATACGCACCTACTGTTAAGACAGGAGGAACGCTGGACGAAAGCTGCTACATAGTACAAGCAATAAGCTTAAACAGTATGTTGCTGCAAATTGCTGCATGTTGCAGCATTTTGCAACAAATTGCAGCATGTTGCAGCAAATTGCAGCATGTTGCAAGCTAGTCCCGCATAGGGCTAGTGCGCGAGAGACTTAGACTAGAAAAACAAAAGCTAAGCAACATAAGCAGAGTAGAAAAAAGGATTAATAAATTAATACAATTAATTATTATCCTATACATTATATCTAAACCCATCATTCATCTTAGGAAGCCTAGAAACAGTGCTTTAATCTAACAAAGCTAAAGTAGGTAAGCAATCTTAAAGGCGCTGCAGACAGTGCAATTAGACTAGGCATAACGTGTAAACATGTAAGCAAGAAGTAAAAGTAGTATCTAAATAATATTCTAAGCTGTACTCTACTCTATAGTGCTAGAGCAGGTTGTTATAAAGTTTGTTATGGTGTAGTCTTAGCAAATGTAAGCAACTTAGGTGTGTAAGCAACTGCCAATCTCTAACACACTAATGCAGCTAATGCTAATCCCTAACACACTAATGTAGCTGATGCCAATCCCCGACACACTAATGTGGCTAGAGAGGTGGAACAGACGCAACTATCTATAATGTAAACATGTTTTACACAACGTATACTAGAGTAAACTTTATGCAAATTAACAGAAAGGTACATCTATATTAGGTATACATTTTTTTAAAAAAAAGAATGTAAGAAATACGTAAGGTGACAGAGAAATAGCGTTACTAGGGTTTATTTAAAGAAATTCTAACTAACTAGCGCGTCTAAAAGAGAAGATTCTGCTTAACTTTTTATTCTGCAAACCCGAATATAATAAGCAAAGCAAGCTCTGCTAATAAATAAATAACACCTTTAAAGCATTAAAATAAGCTGTAACTAATAAACTAGTACTATAAATATATAATCTAAAGCTAGATATAAAGATTTATATAAATGCGTTTTTAAAAGCAAGCAGTGTAGCCTTTTATTAAAAATAAGAAGGTAAAAAATAGCATCTAGTAGTATACTACTTAGTAAAGTTTTTAAAATCTAAAGCAGACTACAGCATACTTAATAAAGAACTAAAAGCAATACTAAATATAATATAAGTCTAGGCAATAGAGTTGCATAGAATAAAAAAGTGTTTTAATATTATAATAGACTATGTAAATTTAGTTATATTTCTAATAATAAAAAAACTCTTACTAATGCATATATAATAAGTAATAGAGCTTGCCTAGTTTAACTACATAATTAAGCATGTCTCTAGAGCTTAAAACTAATAGGCTAACACTTTTAGCTAAAGACCTAACTATTTTAAAAGATAAAAAAAAGAACTAAAAAGTTTATCTTTTTAAAAAAAATAAAAAAGGATTAGTATATAACAAACCTAGGCCTATAAAAGAATTCTATGCGCTTATAGTAACTAAATAAAGATAATAAAAAATTAATTTATAAGTATTATAAATCTCTAATGTTTAGACATCTAGAAATTAGCACTTTTTAAAAGAAACTAAAAGCAGCTATACTTTAACTAATACCTAAAATAAAGCAACTATGCATAAAGGTACTTAAGAAACATAACACATGTAATAAAAATAACCTCTAAAGGCATAAAATATATAAATACCTTTAACTAATTAAAGCTTTAAAGTAACTATAAATAATAGTTACTATAGACTTTATAACTAGCCTTCCTTTATTAAAGAAACCTAGTATACACTAAATATATAATATAATAATAGTAGCCTTTAATAAAACTATAAAGTTTCTATACACATAGCTATTAAAAAAAACTATAATAGCTAAAAAATTTATATATAAACTTAAGCAAAATATAGTTTTAGTATATAAATGCTTATAAATTATTATTTTTAACAGAGATAAGCTGTTTACTAGCAAATTCTAAAAAGCTACTATAAAATACCTAGGCATAACACATAAGCTATCTACAGTGTATTACCTGTAGACAGACAGACAGACTAAGAGAATAAATGCTAAAGTAGAAAAATACCTAAAATAATATATATCTTATTATTAAAATAACTAGGCAGAATAGCTTTTTATAGCACAACTTGCTATTAACATAGTAGAATCTGCTATAATAAAAGAAACTTTATATAAAGCTAATTTTAGCTATTACTTTTACTACATGCTTTAAGAAAGCTAGCTTATAAACTTACTAAAGTTAATTAACTGCCTATTAAATTTATAAAATATATATTAAAAGTTAGTAGTAAAGCTAAATTTAGCTAAAAATAATAATAAAATAATATGTAAATTAAATATAAAAATGTAAACTAGAGATTTACCTAGAAGACTATGTATACTTTAAAACTAAGAACTTTAAAATACCTTAACTCTTTAAAAAGCTAGTAAAAAGAAAAAGAAAACTTTATAAAGTTTTTTAAACTTAATAAAATAACTATAGGCTAAAGCTTTTTCTATATATAAAGTTACACCTATAGTTTTACATCTTAAAATTAGAAAAAGTATTTAAGAAAATTCTCTTATTAACATAAAAATAAAATAATAAAATAATATATAACTAAAGTAAAATAAATTATTAACAACTAAAAAAATAAATTTTTTTTAGTAAAATAAATAAAATAGCTTACTAGTAAAAACACTTAAAAGCTAGCTAAAAATCTACAGAATGCGCAGTAGTTAGTACAGAAGTACCTCTAGACTTATCTAAAAGGAACTAGCTAGGTAATAAAGCACTTATTTTAAAAAAAATAGCTATGTTATTATTAAATAGCAGCAGCCTTTAAAGACAAGTCCTAGCTAAAAAAAGGTTAAAAAGGTAATTAACTTTTTACTACTACCTTAAAGGCTACTATTTTATCTAAAGAGAAAAAGTTCTTTTTTAGGTACTTTATTGTTACAATCCTTGCTTTGTGGAAGCACTCAGGTCAATGATATTCCTAGTGGGGTAGGACGGGTAGTAGAGGCCAACAGTAGGGTGTACAGTCCCACGTAAAGGCTATTAGGCTAATAGAGTGAAGTAGGGTGACTAGATTGTAGTTTACCCTTAGGCAGCAGTATAGTAGCCAGGTTAAACAGTCCTGTTAGACAGGGTTAGAGGTATATATAGTGTAGATATATAAATAGTATTGCAGCTCTTTAGAAAGCTAAATGCTACTTAGTCTATATAAAAAATAAACTAAACATTAAACACACCTCTTAAAGGTTATTTAAGGTTAGGAATATATACATGTCTAAAAGGTGCTAAAAATAAGTTAAGTAAGTTCTTTAAGTTAGCTGCCCTACTAACTTACTTAACTTGCTTAGCTTATTAGGACCTGCGTCCTGCTATCCTACTAGATAGTACACTCTTCTATTACTACAGGTAGCTGCGCTGCTTCTGTGTCCTCTAATTAGTCTATAAGCAAGCCCTACTCTAACCTAACTAAACTGTAGAGCACCACTAGAGGGGTTACGTTAGTCTAACTATAGACTGTAACACGCTGCCCCTCCTCTCTAGCAGCGTCCTTGCTGCTCTGCTTACACAACTGTGTTAGTAAGAGTTTATTTATAAAGTAAGCGCTTACTTACTAGAAGGCATCTTTAACATTTATTTTTCTTAAGCTAAATAGCTTAGTATTCCTACTTATCTTATTTTCCTTACACTGCCTTTTATTTTAATCCTTTTTATTAAATAAAGATGTAACCCTGCAGCGCTTACTAGTTATTAAAGTTATTTTATGTGTTAACTTTATTATTAAATAAGTGCGTAGAGTGTGTAAAGAAAAATAACTAGTGTAATGCTTTTATGTCTAACGCTGCCTAAAAGCGCTTAAAGAAGAAAAAGAAAAAGCTTCTTTAGTTTACTAAGGCTCTAAGAGCTTACAACTAAAAGCTTTTTAAAGAATAGTTAGTGTAGATCTAGAAGTAGATTTATCTGCTAAAAAAGATAATAGAGGCAAAAGATAAGAAGCGTTCTAAATAGAATTATATCTAAAAATTACTAGATCTGTTAAAAGCTTGTTGTGTAAGGTACTTAAAAAGGGACCTTTTCTTCTTAAATAAGATAGAAGCCTTTAAGGCTAAGGCAGAAGGCTGTTTACCTTCTTAGCTTTCTTTAGTAAAGACTTGTCTTTAAAGGCTACTGCTATCTAGTAATAATGTAGCTGCTCTCTTTAAAATAAGTGCTTTATTACCTAGCTAGTTTCTTTTAGATAAGCTTAAAGGTACTTTTATACTAACAGCTGCGCGTTCTGCAGGTTTTTAGCTAGTTTCTAAGTGTTTTTACTAGTAAGCTATTTTTTTAATTTTACTAGAAATTCCTTCTTATTTTTTTAATTACTAATAATGTGTTTTACTTTATATTTAGTTTCTTAGTCTTCTTATTCTTATGTAGATAAGGGAATTTCTTTAGATGCTTTCTTTAGTTTAAAAATATAAAACTATAAGTGTATTTTTATATGTGTAGGAAGCTTAAGCTTATAGTTGTCTTATTAAGTCTGTAAGACTTTATAAGGTCTTATTCTCTTTTCTACTAGCTTTCTAGAGGGTCTAGGTATCTTAAGGTTCTTAGTCTTAAAATAGACATAGTCTCTAGGGCAGATTTATAGTCTAGGTTGTTATAATTTATTTACATATTATTCTATTATTTTTTAACTAAATTTAGCTTTAATTACTAATTTCTTATAACGTACCTAACAGGTTAGCCAGCTACACAGGTTAGCCGGCCACTTTTGCTAAGCCCCCACCACACTCTACCTATCTACATAATGCCTTAACAACAACACTAGATTAAATCTTCTAAAGAACATTAGATACAGCTTGCTCTTTAGGCTTTTAAATAAAACTTAAAACTTTTTTATAATACACTACAGCTATTTATAATGTTTTTTACATAATACTAAGTAATTAACGCGCTAGACAGCCTTTAAAAGCAGAATGCTAGCTTAAATTAAAAAATCTAACTAAGCTTAAAAAAAAAGTTGTTGTTAAGTATATACTTAAGCTTATTACACGCAGATTTCCCTCTAAGCTTATAGCTATAGCTAATATAGCTAATTCCTTGCGCGCAGAGCGCAATCTAGGCTAGGTTAGCTTAAACTAGCCTAGTATGTAGGTTAAGCACTGCTCTAAGTTTATAATAAAGTTTAATTATAAGTATAATTATAAAAAAGCGCTTTATAAAAATCTAGAGGTTATCTAAGGCTAGTTTTGCCTAGTAGCTAACATAAAAGCTAAGTACAGTATCTAAAATAAAGACATGTATAACTTTAATAAGTTAGGCTTTATAATAGGCTAGATATTAACTAGAGCAGTTATTATAGCTTTAAAGAGATAAAGATAGCTAAAGGTAATATAGTAAAGTAATAAAAAGTAGATAATAGTTATCTAAGGCATTAATATAATAAAGTAGGCTATTTTACTTTTTATTATCTTTAAAGGCTGCTATTACCTCTCTGCCTAGTATAAGAAAAAAAATCTACTTTAGAACTAGGTTATTATAGTCTCTAAAAACAGCTAGATAATAAATAAGCTTAAGCTGCAGTAGTTAAAGCACTTTAATAAGTATATAAAAAAAAGTTATAAGCGCTTATTAGCTTTTTATTATTAATAGCTATAAAAGCTATAACTTACTTAATTTTTAGTAGTACTATAAAGAGAATAAAATTATTACTATTTATATGCTTTTACACTTATTACACTTTCTATAGCCTCTTAATATAAGTTGTTTTGCTTTTTTTTAAAAAGTATATAAGCGCTAAGCTAAAGATCTTATATGTAACTAAATTACTTATATTATAAAACTTAAGTTCTTACTATGCTTTATATGCGCTTATAATGTAGTAATTACTTTTAGTAATATCTAAGAAGGGTTTTAAGGCGCTAGTTTAGTCCTATTTAACCTAAAATAAGTTAAAACAGCTTTTAACATCTAGTTATATACTTTATTACTACTACTACTTATTAATAATAAGCTTTAGTAGTTGTAAACTCTAAGTAATACTCTTAAATTTAAGTTATAATTAATGCTTATAAAGGTAAAAATTTAGAGACATATAAATAGCTTACTAATGTCTATAATAAAGGCCTTTAAAAAAGTCTTAAAGAGGGCAGTAATTATTACATATAAGCTAGTGTTAGCGTAAAAGAAGATTATAAAGCTTTAAGCAGTAAATAAGGCTGCTACACAACATAGATTGCATAAAAGAAAGTAGATTTAGGCAGAAAAGACCTTAATAGTTAAGGATAGAGCTTGTCTAACTACTCTAAAGGAGTTTAGAGCGCGTAGTAATAGAAAGAAGCTAAAGACGCAGGTGCGCGCTAAAGAAAGTAAGCTAAGTTAAAGGTAATGTAGGCAGTGTAATTAGACTAGGCATAACTTGCGTATATGTAAGAAAGTAGTAAAAGTAGACTCTAAATAATATCTTATGTTGTATTGCTCTATATAGGGCTAAAGTGGGCTGTTTTGCGCCAGAATGGGGTGGTTTTAGTGGGGGCTTGGCAAAAGTGGCCGGCCAACCCGTTAGGTACGTTATATGCTTCTTAAGTTTAATAATTAGTTAATTAATTTTTAAGAGTTTGTAGGCTAATTTCCTTGCAGCATAAAATAAAGGTTATAGCTAAAATTAGCTTTATATAGTGTTCTCTTTATTATAGCAGATTCTACTATGTTAATAGCTAGCTGCGCTATTAAGAGCTATTCTGCCTAGTTATCTTAACTATAGAAAACATACTTCCTTAAGTACTTTTCTACTTCTATGTTTACTCTTTTAGTTTAACTGTCTATCTATAGATAGTATGCTGTAGATAGCTTATATGTTATATTAAAATGCCTTATAGCTACTTTCTAAAACCTGCTAGTAAATAACTTATCTCTATTAAAGATAATAATCTTAGGGCATTTATTAGCAGAGCTTGCTCTGCTTATTATATTCGGGTTTGCAGAACGAAAAGTTTAGCAGAATCTCCTCTTTTGGACGCGCTAGTTAGTCAGAATTTCTTCGGATAAACCCTAGTAACGCTGTTTCTCTGTCAGCTTATGTGTTTCTTATATTCTTTTTT
>NW_022985163.1:984379-987582 GCF_010093535.1 Lindgomyces ingoldianus | reverse complement strand
CGCCTGCTAAGCTAATACTATACAACTTTCCCTACTATACTAAAAGGTACGCATAAGAATACTTAAGCTAAGTATTCTCACATAGTATAATATATATATAGATAATGGTAGGGTAAGCACTAGCACTAGCGGTTGTCTCTAGCCTAGCCTAAACCTCTATAAGCGAGAGAAGGCCACGTGGTTAACTGTGCTAACCTTGTTACACAGAGGCAACAAACTACACAAGCTGCAGCTCTACAACTAGGGCTTTAATGCTTAAATAATTAAATTAAAGATATTAGGTAGCAGTATTAAACATAGTGTGGCAGTATTAGGCTGTGAAAGAAACAGGCGCAACGTGTAATAAGGTAGGCACAGTTAACCACGTGGCCTTCTCTTGCTTATAGAGGTTTAGGCTAGACTAGAGACAACCACTAGTGCTAGTGCTAGCCCTAGCATTATCTATATATATATTATACTATGCAAGAATACTTAGCTTAAGTATTCTTGTGCGTACCTTTTAGTACAGTAGAGAAAGTTATATAGTATTAGCTTAGCAGGCAGGGCGTCTACCTTATTACACAACGCTAGAGACTGCAAGGTGTAAAGAAGAGGATGTAAGAGGTATTAAGCAGGAAACACAGGTCACAGAGAGGGAATGCAGGATAGGGGGTTAATAAGAGAGAGTAAACCTTAGGGTTAGAGGCAGAGGTACAGAGGCTAAGGAGCCTATATACCCTGTGCTAAGCCCTTAGGGTACTTAGGGGTTAGATAGCTGTAACATAACTGTAACAAAGGAAAACTATTGCAAGAGAAGGAACGCGTTAAAAGCTAGAGCTAGAACGTGTTCTCTTAATTATAGCTAATAATTAACTAATTTCTAAATAACTAGTTTTAAATTTACATAAACTTTAAGTTTTTAAAAAAGAACTTTTACTAACTTAATTAAAGCTAAGAATTAGCTAGCTATTATTTACTTTTTTTTTTTTTAGCTATATTAGTGTTTTAGAGGTTAGCATTAGCTATATTAGTGTGTTAGTAATTAGTTACATGCTCTAGTTAAATATTGTTATTATATATCTATTACCTATCTAATACTACTTTGCTAAGCATTATGCTGTAACTATTATTTAACCTAAATAACCTACTTTAATGCGCTAACTATTACTGTTGCGTAAGAAGAGCACAGGGACCTAGCGTCACCTACATAGGCCTAGTGTTGCGCCTGTGTTTTAGACAAGCAGCCTAAGACACTTAGCGTCTAAGCTCTCTATAAGCCTCTTATAGTTAATAGACTTACTTTTTATTGCTCTCTAATTAGCAGTTGCGATAATTACTCTAAGCAAGCTTTGCTTTTACAGATTATTTATAAACTGTTGTAGTATTTTATACTAATATAATGTTCTACTTAAGTTTATAAATAAACTTTTTAGCTATAATAGTTTTTTCTAATAGCTATATATGTAGATACTTAGTAGTTTTATTAAAAGTTACTGTAATTATATTACATATTCTTTCTATACCTAGTTCTTTTAAAGAAGAGAGTTTTATAATAAAGTCTACTATAATTATTATCTATAGTTGCTTTAGAGCTTTAACTAGTTAAAAGTACCTATAAGCCTTATGTCTTTATAAGTTATTTTTATTATAGGTATTGCATTTTCTAAGTACTTTAGTGCACAGTTGCTTTACTTTTAGTATGCGCTGTAGTATAGCAGCTTATAGTTTCTTCTAGAAGGTGCCTATCCCTAGGTGTCTAAACATTAGGGACTTATAATATTTGTAGATTAAGTTTTTTTATCCTTACTTATATGCTATAAGCGCACAGAGCTCTTTTATAGGCCTAGGTTTGTTATAAACTTACCCTTTATTAGTTTCTTTAAAAAGGGTAAACTTTTTAGTTCCTTTTTTTCCTCTGTTAAAGTAGTCTAGTCTGTAGCTAAGAGTGTCAGCCTATTAGTTCTGTGCTTCTAGGACGTGTTTAATAACATAGTTAAACTAGGCAAGCTTTATTACCTATCTTATATGCATTAGTAATAGCTTTTTTACTATTAAAAATATAACTAAGTTTACATAGTTTGTTATAATATTAAAGGGTTTTACTATCTTATATAGTTCTGTTGCCTATACTCTTACTACATTTAATATTACTTTTAACTCTTTATTAGGTATGCTGTAGCCTACTTTAGGTCTAAAGAATTTAGCAAAGTAGTACACTACTAGGTGCTATTTCTTGTCTTCTTATTTCTAATAAAGTGTGGCTCTGCTTGCTTCTATAGATGCATCTATGTAGATCTTAGTGTCTAGCTGTAGGTTATACATCTTTAGTACTAGTTTAGCTATTATAGCTTACTTTAGTGCTTTAAATGCCTTATTTATTTATAAAGTTTAGATAAATTTTATAGTAGCTCTTTCTTTTATAGTAGCATTTATTAGTAGTATAGCAATTTTTAAATGGTTTTTAATTATTTGTCTAACATAGCCTAATAGCCTAAGAAATCCCTTAACTTCTTTAACTGTTATAGGTTCTAGCTATTTAAGTACTTTCTATATTTTAGCTAAATTAATCTTTATTTTTTTACTATTAATTATAAATCCTAAATATTTTATTTTAGTAACATAAAATTTGCATTTAGAAAGCTGTAAGTAAAGTCTATACTTCTTTAGCTTTTGCAAAACCTTTTATACCTTTTATATATAATCTTCTAGGCTGTTTTTTAAGTAGACAAGAATGTTATCTAGGTATACTAAGGTAAAGACGTTAAAGTATAGATTAAGAGCTATGTTAATAATTCTTTAGAACATTACTAAAGTGTTTATTAAGCTAAACAGCATTACTAGTAGCTTATACAGTCTCTATAGGGTTTGAAAAGCTGTAAGCTATTTATTTCTCTTTTTTATCTTTATTTTATTAAATCTATTCTGTACATTAAACTTTATTAGCAGAGCTTGCTCTGCTTATTATATTCGGGTTTGCAGAACGAAAAGTTTAGCAGAATCTCCTCTTTTAGACGCGCTAGTTAGTCAGAATTTCTTCGGATAAACCCCGGTAACGCTGTTTCTCTGTCAGCTTATGTGTTTCTTATATTCTTTTTTAAAAAAATGTATACCTAATGTAAGTGCACCTTTATGCTAATTTGCATGCAGTTTGCTCTAGCATGCGTTGTGTAAAACATATTTAAATTATGGTTAGTTGCGTCTGTTCCACCTCTCTAGCCACATAG
>NW_022985163.1:839904-983119 GCF_010093535.1 Lindgomyces ingoldianus | reverse complement strand
TATATAAAATATATTTAAATTATAGTTAGCTATATTTATTCTATACTTTTAGCTATATTAGTATGTTAAGAATTAGCATTAGCTATATTAGTGTGTTAGAGATTAGCATTAGCTATGCTTAGTTACAGGCTATAATTAGTTACATGCTATAGTTAAATATTATTATTATATGTCTATTACCTATCTAATATAAATTTGCTAAGCATTATGCTACAACTATATAACAGCGCAGGCAAGACAATAGGTCTAAATGCAGTAGGAATCTAGTTAGAGGCATATAGAAGTGTGTGGGGACTTAGAACCTAGGAATGCTATTAACACTTATAGGCCTTATATAAAAAATATTAGAAAACTACTAAGCTAGCAAAAAAAAATATGCAACTAAATACTTAAAAAAATAAAAGTAACTATAAAAGATAAAGTTAAGTTATAGTTAAAGCTAATATAAAAACTTATTAGATAAGTTCTAAGCAACTTAAGATAAAATAATTTATAAAAATTATTATAAACTATTCTTTAACCTAAATAACTTACTATAAAGATAGAATAGTAAGTAGCATAGATAGCACTAAAAGTAAGCTTTTAAAAAAAGATAGAAGTGTATTATAAAAGAGACAAATTGCTACTAAGCCTTACTTGTTAGAATTTATGCTTATATACAAAGTACAGGTCATGTGACCTCTAAACAGGTCAGGGGAGGCTATACTAGCCCGCTCTAGAACATCTAGCCTTACACCTACCTTAATGTGCTAACTATTGCTCTAAGCAAGCTTTGCTTTTACAGATCATTTATAAACTGTCGTAGTATTTTAAAGTATTAGGTTTCTTTTAGTTAGTTTATAATGTCTTATATAATTAGTAAAGGAAACTAGTTTTAAATTATGTTATTATTTAAAGTCTTATAATCTTAATAAACTTAGATCTTTTTTTTATAAAGACTACTGCTAAAGCAACTAGGCTATAGCTTTCTTAAATATAGCCTTATACTAGCATTTAATTAACATATTCTTATAAGGCCTTCTTCTATATCCTTATTAGAGAGTAGAGCTTATAGGTTTTTAGGTTATAGCCTTTTATTAAGTTAATAGCATAATCCTAAGGCTAGTGTAGAGGCAGTTCTTCTAGATTAGCAGGTGTTTTAAACATATCTTAGTAATCTTTATACTTAGTAGAGATACTGTTCTTTTCTTAAATCCTATAGATTTTAACCTATTCTACATCTTTATCTACTTTAATTTCTTTATAAAAGACTTTTTTAAGTTTTTTTTTAATTATTTTTATTACTTAGGCTTCTAGTTTTGTATAAGAGAACTTCTAAAGTTTCCTTTTCTTAGAGTAGTAACTACTACTCTACTTTACTTATTTATAGACTAAGCATAGATTATTATAGCATGCTAACTAGGTTATGCGTGTGTAGTTCTTAGGTTCTTTTATAGTTATTATTTTCTAGTTAATAGCAAGGTTATGCTTTCTAAGCTAATTATATTCTAAAATTACATTATATTTACCTTTTAGCAGAAGTATGCTTATAGATTTTTAATTCTTTATATTTAAAGTTTTAAAGTCTTCTTTATATGTTTTTAGGTTAATCTATCTTTTACTATATTTTATTAAAAATGTGTTAGTAAGGGTTACTTTAAATAGTTCTTTTTTAATTTAAAATAAGATACTTTATTAGTTTACTTAATCTTTATCTATTATAGTAAAGGTACATCTGCTGTTAATAAAGGTAAGTCCTAATTATCCCTTAAACGCAAAGGTTGTAGTTAGACTATGTCTAGCTCCTTATCTTACTGCAACTAGGGCTAATATATTATAAAGAACTTCTTTATTTTCTAAAGGGTATAAGTTGATGTTTTATAAGTTATTATTAAACTTATTTTTTTTTACTTATATAGTTAGTGCTTTTTATTACAGTATTCTTGTGTCTGTACTACCTGTACAGGGTGTTCTTTCTACTAGCAGTTGTTAGTGCTGTAGGAGTCGCTTCTATAGAGCACGCATTGCCTATAGTTTTGTTGCATCACAAGGGCCTTCCTGCTAACTGCTAGGCCTAAAAGCAGTGTCTTAGGTTTTCTAGGAACTAGCTTAGAGACTTTAAACCTAGCAGGTCTACCTAGTCTTTCTAGTTTTTAATTTTAAATTCTAATAAAAAAACTACTATTATTCTTCTTTATTTATAATGTTATACTTAACTTTAGCTATTTATTATACTATGTTAAATGTAAAATAGTTATTGCTAATATTTATCTAATAAAGCATAACTATGCATTTATTTAGATAGTTATATTATAGGCTGCACTTCTAGCACTTGCACTTCTAGAACTGTCTAGAGAGCTCTTTTACTAAAGTGCTAGAGGTCTAGTTATAGAAAGAGAACTATTTTTCTTCTTTTTTAATATTTATAATGTATCTTTAGATCTAAGTCTCTTCTTTATACCTTTTAAGAATTATAAGGTCCTACAACACTTTATTTAAGCTGCTAAATTTAAGATAACTACCTTTTAATACACTTTAAAGTAGTTTCTTAAAGAATAGTTTTTTTTTACATTACTAGTAAAGTCTATTATTTAATCTTTTTAATATTTTCTTATTTATAAAGCTATATTTAGCAGTAATAGCTTTTATTATTATAGTAGTATTTTTATTCTCCCTCTTCTAGAAGTCTAGGTAATTTTAGTAGAAATGTCCTACTTTTCTATAGTTTAGGCAAGCCTTGTTCTTTAACTACTTTTATTATTTCTTAGTTAGAGGCAGCTTATTATGTTCTAGAACTTAGTTTTTTTTTTAAAAAAGAGCTTTATATATGTTTTATATAACTAAGGTCTATTAGTTTTTTATTATACTAAAGAGACTTCTTTTTCCTAGAAATAAACTTTAGTTTTTAAGAAGTTTTTTTTTTACTATTTTTCTTTTTTACACTTTATATGTTAATTATTATAGGTTATTACTTATATAATAAAGTTTTTAAAGGTAGTTAGTTTATTATTATGCATAAATTTATTTTTAATTATGTTACTTAGTCTATTATAAAACATTTAGTAAAGAGCTTTTTAATCTGTCTAGCTGCAGATAGCTAGCTGTTTCCTAAAGCGTACTGCATAGTTCTAAACTATGCCTTTTCCTTGTTTTAAAGTATTTAGCTTATTAGCTATAATTTTTTATTTATTTATAGTTTTATAAATATCTATTAAAGCGTTTTTAAAAGCTTTAACACTACTAAACACTTCTTCTGTTTTAAAGGTAAGTGTTGTGCTGTTAGCTTTAAAGTCTATTTAATTATCTACATATAGCTAGAACTAAATTATAAGAGGGCCTTTTAGGTATAATCTTATCTAAGATATTATTTTTATATTAGTTTAAAATGCTCCTTTATTATATTACATATAAAGGTAGCATTTAGTAAAAAAGAGGTAAAGGTCTTTAGGCAATCCTCTAAAAAGCTTTAAAAAGGCTAACTTTAAAGTTTTTTTAGCTGTAATACTTGTTTTTTTAGATAAAATGTTTTAGAGTTTAGCTAGCTCTACTTATAACATATGTATTTAGTGTGTAGAGCTAGTAGCTTGTTAAAGGTTTAAAGATAATAAAAAATTATTAAATTTTACTACTTTCTAGTAAAGGTTCTTAACTTTTTCTTAAATATTTGCTAGTTTATTTCTTTTATTACTAATCTACTAGAGTTTTTTAATGTTATTCTAGATTATATTAATTTGTTTTACTAGAACAGCTTTGCTTTAAGTAGGAGCTTCTGTAGATCCTAATAAGGCTGCATAGGCTATGTTAGAATCTAAATTATGTTAAGTAGTTATACTTTTTAAAGAGGGTAGTGTTTAATGTTATAATCTTTACTTTATAAAAGCACTTAGGTTAATAATATTCCTAGTAGGGTAAGACAGGTAGTAGGGGCTAATAGTAGAGTGTACAGTCCTACGTAAAGGCTATTAAGCTAATAGAGTAAAGTAGGGTAACTAGATTATAGTTTACTCTTAGGCAGCAGTATAGTAGCTAGGTTAAACAGTCCTGTTAGACAGGGTTAGAGGTATATATAGTGCAGATATACAAATAGTATTGCAGCTCTTTAGAAAGCTAAATGCTACTTAGTCTATATAAAAAATAAATTAAATATTAAACACACCTTCTAAAGGTTGTTTAAGGTTAGGAATATATACATGTCTAAAAAGTGCTAAGAACAAGTTAGGTAAGTTCCTTAAGTTAGCTGCCCTACTAACTTGCTTAACTTGCTTAGCTTGTTAGAACCTGCGTCCTACTATCCTACTAGATAGTACACTCTTCTATTACCGCAGGTAGCTGCGCTGCTTCTGTGTCCTCTGATTAGTCTATAAGCAAGCCCTGCTCCAACCTAACCAAACTGTGGAGCACCACTAGAGGGGTTACGTTAGTCTAACCATAGACTGTAACATTTATATAACAAGCCTCTAACAGACCTAGTAATTTTTAGATATAATTTTATTTAAAACACTTTTTTTTAACACTTTTTTATTTTTACTACCTTCTTAAGAAGTTTCTTTACTAGATGTAAATGTTTATTTATAAGTTTTTACTTATAACGTACTTTATAGGCGAGTTGCTTACACACCTAAGTTGCTTACTTTTGCTAAGACTCTACTACACTACTTTTCTTACACTAATGCATTTCTAACAACACTACTTAAATATGTTAAAGGAATATTAAATGTAGCTTATGCTTTAAGCTTTTAAATAAGATGTAATACTTTTTAACTAACACACTGCAGCTATCTATAAAGTTTTTTAAAAGATAATAAGTAACTAACACGCTAGACAACCTTTCTAAGCTAATTATATAGCTAACTTATAAAAGCTAGATAATAACAAAAAGTAGGTAATTATTTAGCATATACTTAAGCTAGATGTGTAAGGATTTCCCCCCTAGCTAGTAGCTATAGCTAATATAGCTAATTCTTTACACGCTAAGCATAATATAAGCTATATTAGCATAAACTAGCTTAATACATTTATTAAGTGTTACTTAAAGCTTAAAGTAAAATTTAAGTGTAAGCATAACTATAAAAAAGCTTTTTATAAAAATTCTATAGTAATTTAAAGCTAGTTTAACTTTATAAAGAATATTAAAGCTAAGTATAGCATTTAAAATAACAACATGTACAACTTTAATAAGATAAAGTTTATAATAGGCTAGATATCTACTAGAGCAGTTATTATAAGTTTAAAAAAATAAAGACAGCTAAAAGCAGTCTAGCTAGGTAACTAGAAGTAGACAATAGCTATCTAAAGCATTAATGCTAAAAAGTAAGCTATTTTACTCTTTATTATTTTTTAGAGTAGCAACTACTTTTTAAACTAATATAAGAAAAAAAATCTACTTTAAAATTAAGTTATTATAATTTTTAAGCATAGCTAGACTACTAATTAGCTTAGTCTAGACTAGTTAAAGCACTTTAACGCGCATATAAAAAAGTGTACTATTAGTAGCTACTGTCTGCTAGTTATTAACAGCTATAAGAGCTATAACTTACTTTATTTTTAGTAATACTATAAAAATAATAAGATTATTACTATTTATGTACTTTTTTACTTATTACACTTTTTATAGCTACTTAATGTAGGTTGTTTTACTCTTTTAAAAAAGGTGTATAAGCACTAAGCTAAAAACCTTATGTGTAACTAGATTACTTATATTATAAAAATAAAGTTTCTACTATGCTTTAAAGCAGCTTATAATGCTATAATTACTTCTAGTAATATCTAAGAAAGGTTTTAAAGCGCTAAATTAGTTCTTTTTAACCTATAATAAGTTATAATAGGCCTTAATATAAAGTTGTGCACTTTATTACTACTACTACTTATATATAATAAGCTTTAGTAGTTATAAACTCTAAGTAATACTCTAAAACTTAAGTTATAATTAATACTTATAAAAATAAAAATTTAAAAGCATATAAATAGTTTACTAACTTTTATAGTTAAAGTGTTTAAAAAGGTTTTAAAAAGAGTAGTAATAATTATGTATAAGCTAGTATTAGTGTAATAAAAAATTACTAAGCTTTAAGCAGCTAATAAGGCTACTACATAATATAAATTATATAAAAAAAAGCAGATTAAGGTAAAAAAGACCTTAATAATTTAAAAAAGCCTACACTTAATAGCTCTAAAGGAGTTTAAAGCGCGCAGTAACAGAAAAAAGGCAAAGAAGCAGGTGTAAGCTAAAGTAGGTAAGCTATTCTAAAGGCGCTATAGATAGTGCAATTAGACTAGGCATAACGCGCAAATGTGTAAGTAAGAAGCAGAAGTAGTATCTAAATAATATTCTAGGCTGTACTGTACTATATAGTGCTAGAGCGGGTTGTTATAGGCTATAATAGAGTTTGTTAGGGTGGGGTCTTGGCAAAAGTGAGCGACTCGGGTGTGTGAGCAACTCGCCTATGAAGTACGTTAAACCTTTACTATGTCTATAAACTAAAAAAGCTTTTTTTTTTCTCTTTTTAATTAATTCTAAGTAGTGTTAAAAATAAAAGTGTTGCACTAGTTATTTTTTTTACATATTCTACGCACTTATCTAAGTGTGATGACAAGCACTGTCTCTACTACCGTATGGAGCTGGGGAAGCAAGGTAGAGTAGGTCGGCTCTATTTCAGCTAAACTAGGATGGGGAGTGAAGGAGGCAAAGGGTTTTCGCGAGAGAAAAGCTTGCGCAGCGCCAAGGCGCTAGCGCGCTCGCTTAACCCTTAGCGAGATCATGTGACTAGCAGCGGAGCTTGACAAGCAGCACCGTCACACTAAGGACAAAGTTAACATATAAGATAACTTTAAAAACTAGTAAGTATTATAAGGCCTTATCTTTGTCTAGTAAAAAGAATTAAAGTAAAAGGCAGTGTAAAAATAGTAAAATAAATAAGACTAGTAAGCTATTTAGCATAAGAAAAATAAATATTATAGACACCTTTTAGTAAGTAAGCACTTACTTTATAAATAAACTTTTACTAACATAGTTATATAAGCAGAGCAGTAAGAACGCTACTAGAAAGAGAAGACAGTGTGTTATAGTCTATAGTTAGACTAATATAACTCTATCTAAAGTGCTCTATAATCTAGCTAGGATAAGACAGAGCTTGTTTATAGACTAATTAGAAGACGCAGAGGCAGCGCTGCTGCCTAGAATTACAGAATAATGTATTATTTAGTAGAAAGGTAGGCTAAGAGAATAAAATAAGTCTAAGTAAGTTAGATAAGTTTACTATATAGTAAGCTTATCTAAACTTAGGTAACTTATTCTTAGCACTATTAGATATATATATAATTCTAGCCTTAAATAACCTTTAAAAGGTGTATTTAATATTTAGTTTATTTTTTATATAAACTAAGTAGCATTCTAGCTTTCTAAAGAGCTGTAATACTATCTATATATCTTGCAACATATATACCTCTAATTCTGTCTAACAGGACTGTTTAACCTGGCCACTATACTGCCGCCACAGGGACAAACCACGATCTGGTCGCTCTACCCTACTCTATTAGCCTATTAGCCCTTACGTAGGACTGTACACCCTACCGTCGACCCCTAGCCTCCGTCCTACCTCCTAGGAATAACCTCGACCCGAGTGCTTCCCGAAGCAAGGATTGTAACAAAGGATTCGTCTATCAATACTATCCTGTACCCCCTTCTGCGCTTCATGCTTCCTGCTTCACAGTGCTCTCACAATAGGCAAGACAACAGGTCTAAATGCGGTATAAATCTACTTAGAGGTATATAGAAGTGCATAGAGACTTAGAAACCTAGTAATTCCATTAACCCCTATAGGCTTTGTACAGAAGGATATTAGAAAACTACTAGGCTAGCTAAGGGGAGAGGTGCTGCTAAATACTTGGAGATAGGGGTAGCGCAGGGGGCAGGGCAGGGTCTAGGCAGATACGAGGAACGATTCAAGCGAATCGTTACAAGAGTAGTCGGCCGAGCCGTAACCTCGTCCAAGGTTCTGACCGAATCATCATTCGTAACACTATTACTCTATGTTGCTACTCATGCCTATTTATCTAGAATCCTTACGTTAGCTTGATTGTTTCCTAATTAGGAAGTAACGTAAGTATAGCTTTAAGATCTAACTAAAGAAATAGATATTTAGGCATATATAGGTGTATATAGGGGCAAATTGTTGCTTAGTTAAAGTTCTTATATATTTAGTAAGGCAGAAAGGACGCAACGCGAATGCTAAGACATTGCACAGATTAACCCACACAATGAATGGATCAACGCAGACAACGTTAATAGACCCGATAATGCCTTTGTCATCGTTTCTCTCCAACCTCACAAAACAAAGGTATTGTGTAGGTTGCCACCCCCTTATTAGCCAGCATTTAGCCTACGGGTTTCCATTTCGACAACCCTACCATCCGTCAATCCGGCTAAACTCGCCAGTACGAGGAGCGTCACCTAAATCCCCCCTCTCGCCTTTCCTTTGCAGATCATCCATTTAAAAGATCTTACCATGGACCTTCTCCAGTACGTCTTACGCTTGAGGATAAAGCGATCGACAAAATAGCACACAGACATCGGCGGGTTCTTCACTGATCCCATGCACGGTGTGAGCCGTTCCGACCAAACGTGATATAATGAGGAATTGCGAGCCATGATTCTGCGACACCGTTTGAATGTAGGAGCCCGATTCGGATAAAGTAGAATGCTTTGGTCGATCAAAAAGAGTTCAGATAGCGCGCCGGGGCGAAGATCCTCTGTCAGTGAATCATTAGGAGACATGGTGGGCTACCACAGTTAGAGACATTCGCCTCCGCAATTTCATATCGTTCGAGCTGAACATTTAGTCAGACCCTGCTCCCTCATCTCGACATTCTAGAGTTCCAGGTATCCATGTCTGAACTCGCCAATTAGAAATTGCCTGTACACCATTGTGCTGCATAATTTGCGCAACAGTTTGATGAACCCTTAACACCTTTTTTCCGGTGCCTGTTAGCATAGTCCAACTAGACCCGACGCATAGCCTGTGGTGCGTCAGGCGTCGCGAGCTTGCAACCCGAAACTTTACATGTCCACTTACACTGGCCTTATAGAGCGAGACGTTGCGCACGTCATTTACGAACTCCCTTCCTTGATCCTGCATTCGACTCTGTAACGTCACTGAATCTTGGAAAGATCTACTAGTCCCCAACTCTTGGGCGTTGTTTAACCACCACAATGGAATTATAAGAGCAGGAATAAGAATATCCAAGGACGAATACACTCTGGGGCCGACCCTGAGACCATTATTTTGATATTCATCGGTATAACAATCCTCCGCACAAAAGTGGGTTTGGAGTCGAAGTGTGCGACAGTCCTCGCGCTGGGTTCTCATTGACATGGCCGCCTTGAAGAGGCAGGATCCTCCGCCAGGTCTACCCACCGATCCAGCATACTATACGTGGTCTATACAAAGACACCTGACAGCTATCGACCTTTCTTTGATGATCTTAGCTTTGATCACGGTTCTCGGTCGAGTGTATATCAGAGTTTTCGTTCTTCATGTATTTAGGCTGGATGACTACCTCATCGTTGCTGCCATGGTAAGTAGAGTTGTCTGTCCTATGCATGGTAGGTTATTAACGTTAAGATTTAGGTGTGCAGCATTCTCAGCTGTTGTTTTTTCCTTCACGTGGTTCAGCTCGGTATGGGAAAACACATATTTGCGATATCTCCGGAGAACATTATGCCACTGCTCATGTGGATCTTCATCGTTGCAATTCTCATTCCGTCGGCTATTTGCTTTGTGAAGCTATCCATCGTCTTCTTTTTGCTACCGCTCACACAACGTGGTACCCCCTATCGTCGATTTCATTGGGGGATTATTGGTCAGTTCATTCTGCTTTGATCCAAAATTGACTTGACACTAATGCTTGTAGTGTTTTTAATTGTCTTCATGCTATTTACATTATTTTCCCTCGTCTTTGGTTGCGTTCCAATAGCAGCGAACTGGAATTTTGCTCTGCGCCGCCCACCGATGGGAACTGGACATGCAAGGTGCTTGTCACTTACAACATACCGAAATATTGCACTCTTCAATAGCAGTAAGCCTGGGCCTTTGCTCGTCTTGGGGCTTGTTGCTCACGATAGCAGTTACAAACATACTCACGGACATCATTCTTGCGCTCATGCCTATACCTTTGATATGGACGTTGCAGGTTAATAAGCGGACAAAAGCTTCTCTCATCTTCATATTAAGCTTAGGGTTCTTGTAAGCAATCCGGGCGATCCACCGCATATGGCTTAACATGCTAAAACAGCTAGTGCATGTGCCGCTGGAATCATTAAGACCCCTCTTCTCTACCACTTCTTCGATGACTTTGATTCAACTGGCAATCGGTCATGGTATTATGCTTGGCAAATGTAAGCACGCCTCCCCGTATTATCCTAAATGTATATGAATGTATCTGACTGAGATAAGAATTGAAATGAACGTCGGGATCATCGCCGCCACCTTACCCTCTCTCAAACCCGCATTCCGCTGGCTCCTTGAAACCGCAAAATCCCTCGCCACCGGGACGTCGGGCAACCGTACTGGAGCCTCTCACGGATATAAACGGCAGTTATCATCTGGGTACCTCCGGCAAAGGAACGGGAACCCCTACAATACTGCTAGTTATGCGGGGAACACAAAAATAGGAACGCGTCAAGATACAGCGGAGATGGAATTAAATGAACTGGAGCCTTACAATGTGACGGTGGCTGGTGATGAAAAGAGTATCAGGAGCGGACGAGGGTCAAATGCGAGTAGCGATGCGATATTAAGGATTGAAGATATCGACGGGCCTGAGTCGAGGGGAATTGTTCGGACGACTAAAGTTACTATAGTGACGTCTAAGGGGTAGCTTTATTCAGCATTGTATATTTGCACACCCCTATTTAATAGGCGCATACTTCGACTCTCGACATTAGCCACCACAAAATGTAAACCCCCCTTTTGCCAGGGGTTCCTTCCCTAATTAGACTATTGGCGACACAAAGAATTCTGTCAAGCCAAGGGCCAGGGTCTCTGCTCCAAGGAATGAAGTACAGCAAAAATGATCGAGATCGACCCAACGACTGAGCTGGGAGGCTTGACCTGGTTCGCCCGGCTGAGAATACGGCACTGTTTGGAATTATACCGCAAAACTAACCGTCTCCATCTTCCATGCCTTCCTCCCAGGCCTTAATTTTGCCGAGGAGATCCCAAAGAACGAAGTACAGAAGGCACATTTGCAGGCAGTCTCATCCATTGGTGTTTTCCGTGTTGCTATATAGCGAGGGTCAGAGCTACAGTTAGTGCTATGCTAGAGACTGATGTAATTAAGCTATGTTGCTGCTAAGGCTTCTGAAGTTGGCGGAGGAAGGGAGACCGAGGACTTTAGTTATAATCGCGGTGTTGTTTGCGCTAATAGAGAGATTGAATGGGGTTTGGTTGGTGGGGGATGCGTGCCGATCCAAGCTGACTGCGTTAAGGAGGTTTTCCAAGAAGTTGCGCTCTGGGAAGTAGTACGGGACGAAATCTTGAGCATGGTAAGATAATGGGATTTGAAAGGGTCAATGGCACTTGGCTGCTTCGCAGAATCGCAGAAGAGGTGAGGAATGCCTCTTTACAATTTCGCAATTTCGCAATTGAAGCGAAATGAAGCTACGTGCGTTTTGAGTATTTCTAACTTCTATCAGTCTATTCCCGCTGCTGATCTTGTACAGGCTTGGCACCTAATTATTGTAAGCGGAAAGAATACAAAATATAAAAAGCACGTACCGAGAACCCAGCCAATCCCACTCGCAAGACCTCCCGTGACCGCACTAGCAACCATATCCCTCTTCCTAGCCCTATTACTTCTTTCATCCGCACCGCCAATGCTCTCAGAGTCGCTAGCCAATTCCAATGATGAGCGGCTCGGAGAAGCCCTAGCATCGCTTGCTTCTATTATCGAAGCTCCTGGATTGATTCCTCTCAAGGGGAAAGCGCTCTTAGAAAATGCAGCCGCGGCTCCTCGAGCAACATCAAACAAACCCATGGGTGCTTCCTCGACCGCACCGCGTCCAACTTCACGCCGCGGCTGAACCGCGATTGTTTCGTTGGCAAACGCACCCGGAAGTCGACGGTCAGCTAGATCGTTAAACCGTTCTTCTGCTTCTACCTCGTCTGCGAGTAGTCTCGCCATCTCTGCCTCACATTGCTGCCACACGATGAGAACTTCCTCCAGATGAGATAGTGGAGCCAGAAGGAGAGCTTGCGAAAGTAGTTCCATTCGCTGCTCCAATCTCCTTAGATCGGGGTGGGTGGTGGACCCTGTCCATGCTGTTGAGGAGGACATTGGTGAAGATTGATGCCGTCCAGCAAGAAGTGCCGCGCGCCACACATCTTCCACGACATCTTGACCAGTTGACTCATTAGAATCAAAAGAGAATGTAGACGCCACCATTGATACATCTGGGGATACTAACGGCGGTGAGAGGTGATTGACGACGTAGGAATAAGCCGTCTCAAAATCGTCTTGAGCCAGAGCAGCTTCAATAGCCATTCCAATTACACGACGTTTAGCAGCAGCTTTCTTTCCTCCCATCTCGGCAGGATCTAATAGAGAAGAACGTGGCTCTTCATCCATGAGCGTCGATGGCATAGCTACGATAAGATTCTGCCCTATAGATATCAAATCATCGAGATGAGTGTAGCTCCCGTGATTCTGGATAAGCACCTTTGACAACAAGGACAGGGGATTCGCACTGACTCTGATATTGACGGGTTGGAACGGGACGCCGTGTTGCAAAATCAGTGAGTAGAAGGACATGGCGTGGGTTGCAGAGAGAAGTGCCTGGGCTCGTTGAAAGCGGGTTGAATCGGGAAAGTAAGAAATAAAGGTGGCAATAATATCTGAGGCCCTCTTCATCCCTCCTCTTGTGCGGTTGCCATTGCTCGCATTGTCGTAATGGTGCATCGAAGTTTCCAGGATGGCCTTTTCGGCCTCTGAAAGAGGTAATGGCCGGTGCTCGAATGAGTTCTGGATGTAGATTTGAGTCGCTAACCCATAATGGCCACTTTCCAGAAGTGCTTTAAGGATTTCGATCTCAATCACTTGGCTCTCTATGCGCGCGAAGATGCCTTGTCTATTCTCCTGGCTGCTTGCCCCCCAGTTCCACAACCAAAGCAGTCTTGATCTGAACACTTCCCATTCATGAGCGTCTTTCTTTGGGCCACTGCTAAGAGAGTGAAGAATCTTTTTGATGAGCGAGATTTGTTCACCATTGTCATTGCGCAGGTAGAATTTCGCTAAGTCTCTTACCGATACATGATACTCCATGCTAGAGAGTACGCACGCTGAGGAAATGAAGAGCTCAAGAAGACGGATCGACTTTCGGTCGGGTTGCGTAAGGATGTTATTAGGCTCAAGCATATGCTCGTCCTGGAGGGCGGTAGAGGCATATTCGTCGGGAATCAAGGGATTGAGGTCACAAACGGGAAGCGATCCAACGTCCATATTCAAGTCCCTCGGCGTTTCCATGTTGAGAAGAGTAGCTAGCCTCACTAAAACGGAGTGTGCTGTCTGAATAGTCTCCACGCTGCTATTCTCAACCAGGTAGAGGCATGCTAGCGCTGATTGAGCGTATCTTAATTCAAGCTGGCGTTGGCGCTCGTCGTCGATGTACATGTGGCCGTCACCGTATCCTTCCAAGCTTAGATCCTTGGGTCCATCCCAGCCCATAATAGCAGAAGATGCCAAGGCAAAGTCTTCCTTGGCTGTGGACACCAGCCAATCAAAAAGGAACCCCCAATCATCTAGCTCCAGGCTCTGCGGCTCATCAATGGTCCCTCTCAGATGGTGGACATGCAATTCTCGACAATTACGCTCCCTAGCTCCACACATCCACGGGCCCACGACGCCCCGAATGTCTCGAGCAGGGTCCCGTGTGTCGGGGACGGTTCCTCCAGACCGTCGAAGATATAGCAGCTGGCTTTCCACGGCCTTTCTTCCCTTCATCTGTGCGAAAGCCTCGAGCGAAGGGGTCGGATTCTGCGGGTAGTATTCATAGGCAAGCCGAAGCAGAGGCAGAACGGTTGAGATGAACCATGTTCGCAGGTACACGGAACTTTCGAGGAATGGACTGACCAGGTGGGGGACAAGGTCGAGGAGGCCGGTCTCTGCGTCGATCTGATGGGCTCGGTGTAGCAGGAATAACGTCAACGGGTCTAGGGACGACTCGGCCTGGTAAAGAGAGTGTGCGAGAGGCTGTAGATGCAACTTATGCACCCTCCTGCGAGCCTGTGAACCCGAGAGGGTCTTTACCAACGAAACATCCAGGGCCACAGCGGGCTCGTCGTCATGTGTTCGCGACCCTGCCGCAATGTCGTGAATATATCCGGTGTACTGTGAGGGGTCTATGCTTTCGGGCAGATATGTTAAGAGAATGCGGAAGATGAGGGCGGGCTCAAAGGCATCGTGCCTGCGTGAGGTCAATTCCTGTAGAGCCGTGATGTTGGCCTCAGCGGCATAGTGGACGGCAAGGAGAAGGCAGTGTGGCGCCGAGAGCTCTGAAAGCTCCACCATAGCGTCTTGAGCAAGTAGACTCAGTCCGTCATGGCTGCTAGCCGCGAGCTTTGGTACCTGAAGAGGGCGTAGAGCAGCCCTAGTGCTGTGTATCATGTAGAGGTGGCACAAAGTTGACGGGTCGATTATATAAGCGAAACCTGGTGTCGATGCCGATGCCGATGCCGACGCCGGTACCAATCCCAACCCCGATCCCGAAATCGAAATCCACTTTATCTCAACTTCGCCTCAGATTTAACATGGAGACAAAGTCATGGCTTCGCCCGTAATACATGCACTATGCAGTAACCTTGGGATTTGCGACCGGTATTCGGGTATGGAGGGTGGGAGGTGGCTCTAAGAAATTTTCAATGACAACTATTTTTTGGGGACACTTGCACTGCATAGATATTCCTCTTGCTATTCTAACACAGGAGAGTAAATGACGAGTCTCCATTGAATTTCCACCGCGTCCACGAGGGAAGGAGTCGCTGGGGGTACGTACTAACATCTATATCAAGTTTCTATAACCCATATTGAAGACTACAGTGCTAGTGAACGAGATTCAGAGCTGCATATAGATAGAGCATTGTGTGAGTGTCGAGCTTCAAAGGGTGGGCTAGTGTCTGGAATGGCGGATCTGTAAACCCTTCGTTTCAACTCTTGATGTTCACTCCTGGGGTTTATGTGGCCTTTTTCATGATCGTTGTGGGTGATGAGTGAACAGTGGAAGTGCCACCGGCGTGGATGTGTATAGTATGCTTTCAATAGATGGAATTAGGGGATACTGTATTAATACTTACTTCCATCTAGTCCGACTATACTCCAGTGTACTTTCACACGTCCAGTCTCTCCATGCCCACACACGTAGAATTTCAAATCACTATCATCTATTTGTCTCGCTCTCTCCCAACCCTGATCTCCCAACTATCTCCATATCTATGTATACGAATCATACAATGACTGCGCATATATATGCATATACAGAACTGCGCTATTCCCCACCCCACCTACTATTTAATATACAATGAAAGGTAGAATGAGTGTTTGAATGCTCCACAAGCTAACCCTAGAACAGCCACGGCACTTTCTCCCCTTATACTATAACCCACCACAACTCCATCGCTGATGCAGATGAGACTGGAACTCGAACCCAACCAAAAGATGGGATATTTCTCACTTCGCAAAAGGGGAATCATCGCTAGCTTTTCGCTTTCGCACTACGAACTATGACACACGCAACGCAAGCAGGGGATGCACTTCTAGAATGCTGCCCCGGCTTATCCAGAAGAGGACAGAGCATGGGGTAATGCAGCATTCCAGACCCACCACTTCTACAACAAATGCAGACTGTACAACCTTCTCTCCCTCGACCGACTGTGTCCATCCTTCTTTAAGCAAGCGGCGGAATTGTATTCAACAGTCTTGCCATCTCACCTGCTGCAATCTGATTGACACCCATACTCCGGACCTGAGATCCTCGCCGCAGTCTCTGGAGCCCCAGAGCCACTTTCCAGCTCTCGCTGTCATCGATGATGAAGACGTATTTCTTGCCGTCGGGGTCGCGGATCGAGGCGCGGAGGACGTGTCTCTGGTTCCGCTCTCCCGTCTATCACGGTTAGCATCCATCCTACGGTTACTCGTGGATATTAGGGAGAGAACATACCTCAACGAGCTTGAGTGTCCAAGCCTTGATATCCCATTCGCGCTGCGCAACACCGCGGACGTCGTCATCGATGAAGAGACCCTCGGTCGTGACCTTGAGGATAAGTCCATCTGTAACGTTTCCGATACCTGCAACAAGCTGGGCCACCGGCTTCGGAAACAAGTCATTGAAAAGAAAGACGGCCTTGATCTGGATCTTGTCGGGGTCGTTGGTGGAATAAGGACCACGCTGGGACGGAGGGGGTGTTGTTCTTGTAGTGCTCTGGGACGGTGCGTACGATGACTCTGAATAGGCCGACGAGTGAGACGGGGGCTGTGGGGGTCGTTTGGGAGCATCGTATGGTCGGAACGAGTGGGCGTCCTCGGTTCCAAGGTAAGACTTCGCGCTCGGCTTCTCGTACTTTTTCTTCGGAGAACTCGTTGCCGAGACAGTGGCCTTGACTGGAGAAGAGTGTGTCGAAGTTACCGAGGGAGCTGGTGGGCTTCTGACGCCGGCATATGGATCAGTTCGTTCACCTCCGCCGACCCCCCCATATGTTGTCGAGCGACGGCCGTTAGCAGCGGCGGCAGCAGCGGCGAGTTTCTCAGCGGCAGCAAGCTTCTCGGCCTCGGCCTTGAGGCGGGCTTCGCGATCACGTTGGGCGCGCTCCCGCGCAGCCTTCAGACGCTCCAGTCTTTCCGCGTCGGCCTTCTCCTTGGCGGCCTTGGCCTGCGCTGCCTCTCTCTCCAGGGCGGCTTTGGCCTCGGCCACCGCCTTCTCCTCGGCCGCCCGTTTCTGAGCCTCTTCGGCCGCCTTAGCTCTCTGCTCTGCTTCCAGCTTCTCCCGTATCTCCTTCTCGATGCGGGCTCGAGCCTCGGCTTCTCTCTGTTCGCGTTCGCGGGCCTCTTTCTCTCGCTGTTCCCTCTCCCGCTGCAGCCTCTCCTTGGCGATGCGCTCGCGGGCTTCTCGTTCTCGCTGCTCGCGTTCCCGTGCCCGCATCTTCTCCCATTTCTCTTTCTCTGCCTTCGCTCGAGCTTGCCGTTCGGCCTCCTCCTTCTTCTTTTGCTCTTCCTCCCTCCTCCGTTGCGCCTCCTCAGCTCGTTTCTGCTCCTCGTCCCGCTTGCGAGTCTCTTCGCGGGCCTTCTCCCAGTCTGCCTTAGCATGAGGATCGGGCTGAGAGCCGGACCACGAGGACTGTGGTGGAGGTTCATGTTCGTGGGGCGGTGAAGGTGGAGCTCTGTGTTGCTGATGTTGATGTGGGTTGGGAGGTGCGCCCCAGGTCCCTCCTTGACTGCTTTGAGGAGGGGGGCCGCCGGCTCCTGGGAAGCCGCCATTGGGGGGGGACTGAGCCCGCTGATATCCAGATCCCGATGCAGAACCCCCAGCCCCACCTTGTGGGCCACTTCCAGGTCCTCCACCCATGCCACCGAACCCTCCCGGCTGTTGTGCTTTCCCATAGGCCCATCCCGCTAGTCCGACCACGGCAACGAGTAGCACGACGCCATTGCTGCCTGTCGACATACTCGCGGTGACTATGATAAACCACTGCTTGACTGTGGGCTCTATCAACTTCCATACTGCTATGCTGGCGAGGGTGCTAGCAACCCCGGCGATGAAGCTGTTCCGCTGGACCTGCAACGAGGGCAGGTACAGAAAGCCGCCGCCTGCTGAGTGCGGGGGGATGATGAAGATATCGTAGTTGCCAGCGGGCAGGCCTCCACCTGCGGTTGATTTCGGGTTCGTGCCATGGGGCGGCGGTGGCGGAGGAGGACCGTCCATCTCAGGCTTGACTGTGGGAGAAGACGCCCCTCAAGGCTCTCCGATGGGGTTTTGCGAAGTTCAGACAAGTCAATGCAGGTGCGGAGAGGCTGATACTTATGGAGACAAGCAATGTTGGGTCGTGTTCGGCGTGGCGTTTGAGCGTCGGAGAAAAAGCATCGGGCGCTGCGTCCGGGGTGAAAGGGGGGTATGAGGTCCGAGCAAAGTCAACAAAACCGGCGTGTATAACGGCACAGAGTGTTGGTTGACCTAGGTGGTTGTTTTTTACCGCCGTAGGGATGCAAGGGAAGGTATAGAAAAGACTTTTTTGCGGAGGTTTGGGATTAGAGGAGAGAGATGTTTTGGTGTTTACCTGCCCTCACCCGGCGACAGGGATCAAACCCAGGCGTTTTTAGACGGTTTTGCGGCTAGGCGGCTGCACCCGTCTTAACCACTCCCCGTGTCGCCCGTCTCGTTGCAGTCCTGATTTGTTGAGTCTGTTGCAGTGATTCCGTCCGTTTGCTTGTTGTCTGGTAGCGGAGCCATGGATTGAAAGCCTACTTGACGCGGGCTCGAATATCACGCGCTCCGAAATTTCCACTGAATAGCGTCAAGCCGTGAGCATTGCTTTTGGCTGCGACGAGTGATAGGGCGTCACTTCGAGTCAGCAAATGCACGCGGACGCGGCGGTGTGTGATTTGTGGGCTTCGACCAGAAGGGGGCCTGCTAATACGATCCAAGCTGATTCCAACAGCTCGTTCGACTCGGATCAGCATCTTGTGTTGCTGTCCAGAGATGTGGACGCAGATGCAGAATGAATGCCCTTTAAGATTGGCTGCAATTGGCCATCTTCAAAGGTTGTGAAGGAATCTCCACAGTAAATTTCTCACGACAGTCGCGAGCCCTGCAGATTCAGAGCCGCCTGCATGTTTGAGCCATTTGATAGCTTGGCGGGACCTGTCCAATCAGACATGTTCGTGCTCTGCTATCAAAGTGCCTCGTCATCGTCATCAGCGGCCTGAATTCAGGTCTATCAGCTACGACGGGAGATACCCCCGAAGACACTGCCTAGTTGAGATGTGGCGGGTGCCTGTCACAAGAAAACCATTCCATAAGTCAATGCGAACTAGCTTTCTCCTTGCATCCATGTGCAGCTGTTACGGTGAATGCCACCATCCCGACCCGTGACGCGCCCTCCGCACGTCTTGGCAGTCTTGGGTGCTTTCGACGGCAACCTTGGAAGTATGGAGCAATACGAACTCACATCCACGTCGGATATTCGATCATCAACAATGCGTAACGATGCTCTCCACCAACGCACAGTGCGGAAGCTTGATTTCCTCTTACTGCCCTTTCTTGCTCTGCTCTTCTTGTTCAACTCACTCGATAAATCCAACGTGCGCTGCCCCGCCAGTCCTCCCTCTCAGTCAAATGTGCTCACCAGCTTCATAGATAGGAAATGCCGAGTCGGCACACTTCACAGCAGACATCGGCCTGCATAAGGAAGACCTCAATACGGCCGTCGCCCTCTTCTTTACCTTCTTCGTGGCCCTACAGCCCGTCGGCGCCGCTCTTGGACGGCGATATGGTATGGTGCTGTGGGTACCGTCGTGCATGCTCCTCTGGGGGATATCAACGGCACTGCATGTTTGGGTGAGAGCCCGGTGGCAGCTATTCACTCTCCGTATCATCATTGGTTGTCTAGAAGGTGTGTATCCCCGCCCCTTCCCAGGTGCACTTACCCTTCCTCCTCCTACTACTCCCCCGCTAGCCCGCCCGAGGATGGAAGGAGCCTCAGCTCAGCGCGGAAGGAGCAGCTGAACAGTCGCTGGCGACAATCAGTGCCGAAGGAGCTTAAACCACCAACTCACTCACTGCAGCTGGCTTCTACCCCGTCACTGTCTCCTACCTCTCCCTCTTCTATACTCGCTTCGAATTTGGCCGCCGCCTCAGCCTCTTCTACGGCCAAGCTGCTTTCGGAGGAGCGCTGGGTGGCCTGATCAGCTATTTCGTCTTCTCTCGCTTCCCCGAGCAGCGTTTGCAACCTGCTGGGCTGGATCCAGAAGTCAGCACCAGGTGGCAATCATGGCAGGTCTTGTTCCTGCTTGAGGGGGTACTGACAATCGTCACTGCGCTTACGGGATATTTTTGGCTGCCGCACAGTGCCGACACAGCGTGGTTTTTGACTGTCGAGGAGCGCGTGTACGCTTCAGAGCGCATCGCTCGGGACCGCTCCTCTGATCCTGAACTCTCAACTGTTGATGTCGGCGACGACGACGATGAGCCCGTGTTCAATCATGAGTCCCGTAGATTGCTTAATCCCTCTCACCCCACCACCCCTCTGGCTGGGGCCGAAACTCGAGCCATCACTGATGACCGCGGTCTAACGCCGCACGACGTAATCTCTGCTTTTCTCTCTCCAAATATCTGGCACATTTTGGCCTGTAATATTCTCTCTTCAATCCCGGTTTATGCCTTCTCCGTCTTCCTACCTCTAGTGTTGGCTCCACTAACGAAAACCCCCAGTCCAGCTCTAGTCAACCTTCTCACAGCACCTCCGTATATCTGTGGCGCCATTACTTTATATTTCTTCGCGAGCTATAGCGACCGCAAACAGCAGCGAATCGCGCCCGTTCTGGTCGGTTTGACCCTGCTGTTAGTTGGTCTCACGTTTGTAGTAGCCCTGCCTACATCGAGGGCATGGGCTATTCCACGCTATCTGGGACTCAATGTCCTCCTGTCTGGGACCTTCATTGCATCACCCCTGACCGTGGCCTGGATTTCTGGCAATACCCCGTCACCCGGAAAAAGAGCTCTCCTGCTTGGCATCAACGGATGGGGAAATCTCGCTGGAATATTTAGCGCATTACTCTTCCAACCAAAGTATGCGGCGACCGGATATATCTCGCCATTCTGGTGGACCTTGGCTTGTGTTGGGGTTGCAATGGCAGGCTATGTTCTCTTCTGGAGGAATCTGAACGCTGAAAATGAAAGGCGCAGGCAGCTACTGCTTAACTGGAACGCAGAGGAATTAGAGAATGAGAAGCTAAGCGGCACAGGACCATTCAGGAGTGAGAATTGGGTACTGAGTTGGATAACTATAGGTCTAAAGAGGGTTGAGAGTGCACAATGGGCGGTAGAATGGTTGGAAGAAGCTACCGCAGGGGGAAGAGAAGGCGATGACAGGATCACATTCATCTATGGGTTTTAGGATTAAGCCCGCGATGAATTGCACTGACTCCTGATGTATGGCATCAGCATTTCTATGGCGTTCGGTGACTGCCACAGCATATCTTAATCGATATTCAGTGACTATCAGGGCATTTTGGATACTACTCTGGCCTTTGGAGGGTAGGGTGGACAGGCCTGAATTACGCAGCTTGTTAGGGATTTTCTGGCGCTATCGGCTATAAGACATCTAGGTTCTGAGTTATAACCTTTTTGAGGGCTCGAAGGACGACCTCGCTTATGAACTCTAGCTTACCCACCCAAACGGGATGTGACCTTCGTTAGCATTTTGGGGGTACGTTTGACGTGACACCATTTCCCACTTAAAATCCAGTCGCATCCCTTGATGTGTGCCGCTGACTTTCACTACACACTGTAATAACTACTCTACAGTTTCTTAATCTACCTACTGGTTCTTCTATCAACCCGCTCCCCCTCATTCTAAGCCCTGATAATTGCAACCCACCGTATTCTCCTCACTGACACAAACAGCTTCGTAGCCTCACACATCCTCTCACAACTACTGCGCGCCAATCACTCGGTGCGAGCGGTAGTCTGGTCTCTCTCTAAAGCTGATGCTGTAAAGGCTTTATTTGCCTCTTATCCCTCTTCATCTCTTGACTGTCCTGTCGTCCCAGACATGACCATTCCTGGAGCTTTCGATTCAGATTTGCAATCCAATCCGCCGTTTGACATTGTAATGCACACAGCATCACCATTCCTATACAAAACCACAGACGTTGCAACGGATTTCCTCGACCCAGCTATCAAAGGGACGACGGAGATCTTGGAGGGGATTAATCGTGTGGCGGTGGGGAGCGTAACAAGGGTGATTTTGACTAGCAGCTTCGCAGCTGTAGGTGCGTTTGGACAGGTCGATGAGCGGCGAAAGGTGTATATACTGAGGAAGATTGGAATCCGGTGACTTTGGAGGAGGCAGTGAGGAGTGAAGATAAGGGAGTTTGCGTATCGTGCGAGCGAGAAGTTTGCAGAGAAAGCGGAGTGGCAGGAAGTGAAGAAGAAAGGCCCCAAGGAATGGGATTTGGTGGTGTTGAACCCACCCATGGTTTATGGACCTTCGGCTCACAAGGTTGAGAGTATGGATGAACTTAATGAGAGCACCGCGCGGATCTAGAATCTTTTCTTGAGTGAGAAGAATGCCACTGAGACGGAAGTGCCACCGAATAGACTTCCGCTTTATGTGGACGTGAGGGTAGGTATTCACTCTCTATTGGTAGCTTCTTTAGCAAAGAAGGTAGTTAGAGGTAACGAGTTGATAGAGTCATTAGGATCTAGCTCATGCCCACGTCCTCGCTATGGACGCTTCGTCAACATCTAACCAGCGCTTCTTGGTCACTGCAGGGGCGGTGACGAGTCAAGAAATCTCTGACATTTTCCGTAAAGAGGTGCTAGGCACACTGGAAAGACCACCCAAGGGAATCCCCGGAACGAGCACGCTGCTAGAGTGTGCGTTTAGTGCTGATGCGACGAAGGTTAAGACCATGTTACGGCTGGAATTTAGAAGTAAGAAGGAAACATTTGCAAGTCTGGGGATACAGCTGTTGGAAATAGAAGAGAAGAAGGAGGGTGAAGTTTCAAGTGCTAAAGGACAATTTGAATAGACGGGCAAGGGATTTGAGTGCTAGTGTTGATGAGGTGTGTAGGTATTTGGATGGGAAATGTGTAATTGAACGGACTAAGCCGTCAACCCATGTGCGGTATGTATCCAATAAAGGTGACAGTAGAACCCTATTTGTAAATTCCAGGGTCGAATGAACATCCGTAAGCAAGTGTGTGTGGAGCCGTAAGATGTCCATGATTTATTCGCTGATACCTAAGGTACCGATACATATCTTTAACATGGACGTATTTACTTTCTTTCGCACCGATAGATAGCAAGATTACTATGTCTCTTTATCTTGAGCAGTCGGAGCACGCTGTGGAGCTTTAGCAATGTGACGTTCGAACGCGAGCGGCTGGCCATATTTGTAGGAAGAAGTGTCTGTTTCCTCGACCGAAGTTTCCTTTCGCGCTGGGGCATTCTTGTAGTGGCGTGAATCCTGTTGGCGATTATCTAGTTGCTCATCTTAGGGGCGCTTTGAAATGGCAAATCTGAGGATAGATCTTTTAGATTCTACACGGAGCATAGTGGTACTTTGAAAAGAGCTCCGATAGATGAACTCATCCATTACAAGTAAGAGAAACCTCAGTCGTGTTATTATCGGGTTGGGCATGTGTAGTAGAAAAAGAAGAAATGGTGCCTAACACAAGGGATGCGTCAGTTGAACCATTCGTGAAACAAAAAAGAGTGAAAACCCCCACAAGAACAAAAAAGTTGACCTACGCAGGGATCGAACCTGCAATCTCTTGATCTCAGATCTTTGGTCGATCGTAGCCAAGCGCCTTGCCATTTCCCCAGTACCCCTATTTGTTAATTAATGAGAGAACTAAGAATTTTATCGTATATATTCTATATTGGATAGCTGTTAAAAAAGGTTTTTGTGGGAGCTGGGTGACACACAGGAAGCCGGCGCGTGGCTTAGCCGCGCGCTAGAAACACGCCCTTATAATGACCAACCTCGGAAGGTACGCAGGCGCAGGCAACAACCGCACCATCAAACTCATCAGAATGGCAGCGCAGACATGCCCCTCTTACATTTACAGCCAGCTCTATGATAATTTAACAGTGCTCAATATTTATTCGTCATGACTAACACGACACCCTGCTCAACGTTTCCCGCTATCATCGCCCAATTCTCCTCTGAAGACCTTGTGATTGGTGCAGGCGTCGCCATCTTCCACATTGCCTCGCAACGAGTCGTCATTTGCAGTGCTAGAGACCGTTATGGCAGGAAATATTACTTTTTGCCTAAGGGAAGGAGAGACGCAGGAGAGGAGAGCGGCAGAGGCGCCGAACGAGAAGGCTATGAAGAGGTAAATACCTCGGCGAACGTGCCACACCGGGGATGCTGACACAATCTCTATGTTAGTCGGGCTATCGCAACCGCCTGCTTCCTCTGTCCTTAAAGCATCGGCAGCCCCAAGCATACCCACGGGTTCAAACGCCGCCACTCACCGCGGAACCGGTATGGATGCAGATGCTCCCGATGGACTATGGATCAAGGCAGTACATTATATACTGGTACATTGCGGAGACGCTTCCGCCGGACCTTGAGGAAGAGCTAGAGAGAAAGGCTGGCGAAGCGTACAAGCCTCCCCCATCGTTCCCCCACGACCTGAAGCTTCGTGATAGGATCAAGATGGAGCCCAAAGACTACGAACCTATGCACCACGAAGGCACTGGGGTTGATGCAGAAGAGCAGACGTACGAATCGCATTTGCTCCCTGTTGGCGAGGCTGTGGAGAAACTTGGAAAGAATGGCATCATGGCTGATGTTGTGCTAAGGGGGTGGAAAGGGATACAGGAAAGATTCGCGGCGGAAGGATTCGTGGATGACGAGAATGCATAATGAGCTGGTGAAGAGCCTTCATTCTGTTGAGAGCCTTTCTCTCACTCGAAGCTTCTCCAGCGTGATTCTGCCCTCGACAGCCCGGACACGTCACAAAGGAATAGTCATCTTACCATGTCCAATTTCCAGCGGCTGCCAAGGCCTCTCACTGCCCGATTCTAATACGAAAGGTGACATATTTATGCAAAAACCTCAAAGATTGGACTGCTATCGGGCTTGGATATCCCACACATCAGTCCTCGAAGACAGGATCCTTGAAAACAACAAACTCGAAGGACGTGATCTCACTTAACTTTGCAGATGCGACGGTGTGTGGACGATACTTCCTAGTGTGAGATTACGTCTAGGACGAAACACGACACAAGGCTCAGCCTTGGAAGTCAAATGAAATGTCTGTCACAAGATCACCCCCTCTCGTCCGTCCCAGTGCCCATCCGTATTGAAGCCTCTTTAACGAGGTGTCACAATGCAAGATCGAAAGCAAAGGCGATCCCACCCTCATCGTCGATTTCCAAGTTTGTCTCTCTCTTCCCTGTCTGCTTCAATATCAATCCCCTCAATAAAGCCATGCATTGGTCGGCTCGCTTGTCCTGCCAAGCCAGTACTGAGTGCCAGATGGCTATATATTTCCCCCACATTCCTCATCTCCCTAAATTGACTCCACAAACGCACGTCCTCTTCGTTACCCATTGATTTTAACAGGTTTAATCACGTCATCCAGGAAACTGTCATCGTATCCGCGAGCTGGGAGATATCCCTGTCCGAGACTCTGCGCGCGAGGCTTAGAAAAGCCGAAAGTTCTAGCCTTCGCGGCAGAACTGGATAAAAGCGAGGTCTGCCCCATGCTCCTCCTCGTTATTGTCTGCCCTGTTATGCTTTCCCACTAAACGACTTCATTGACTTGGAGGAAGCTTGACAAATACTTGACAAAATCTCCGAATGGTCATAGCTGATGTGGATTGGAGGCTCTTGATGTCGGCTCTTAAGAGATTCACGAGAAACGGTGTACCGTTTTGCAATCAATTCTGCAGCTGTGCACTGCTCCTCGGCGACCGGTTTGGTCCGTGCTTACTCTTGGGAGGTGTATTGACCTGACAAATAGGGTACACCGTCCTATTGTCAACAATAATCATAAGAAGTAGTCAACAATGTATGCAGCCTTTTCTCTGCCGCAGCCTCTCTTCGAGACATCACAATCCTGCGTCAATACGATGCATGGTGTAGTGGTTTCGTCAGGCTCCACTAGTAGGGTCTGCATCGTGGTGTCGACGTGAAAGTCCTACAAGTACGACGACGAATCGTAAGCCCACTCACCTGGCTCCCTCGCTATCAAATGAAGGGCGAATGATACATCTCGGAGTTGACATCCAATTCTATGGGAGATTTGAATCTACGAGCACTTGCATCAACAATGCAGTCATTTTCTCACATGCCCATCCAGCAATATCGCGGTCAAAGATCACCAACTAAATCCGTTTTCCAGGCTCCATGACGCATGGAACCCTTCTGAGAAATGAGATGTCAATCTAACCGGTGGAAGAATAGCTTCTTCGCCGTAATACAAGAGTTGCATCTCGAGGCCTACTGACTGCAAATACCCGCGCCCACGTGGTTGGCTATATCAGGGTACTCGGCGTGACTTCAAAGGTTTGAATCTAGATCAGTGGTTGCATGTCTGGATGCATCGCCGTTTGCAGAGCCCACAGTTTCGCCGCTCGCCACAGGCCCATGCGCCCTCGCTTCCTTTATTTTCATAATAACACAACTGTTATTGATGGTCTGGCCAGATGCACCGGCACGTTATTCTGTGTGGTCAGCGAACACAAAATGCGGGATGACAAGGCAAGACAAGACAAAACAAGACAAGACACACAAGTGATATAGATGAAAGTTACCTTTCTTCGTAATTCTTGGCGTTGAGCTTGAATTTGTGGTCTCCACGGCGAAATTATAGTCAGTATGTTTGCACCAGGTGTGATTGAACATGTACCGTTACTGTGAATGCTGTCACATCACGCTGGCTACGCATTTTCCTTGTCCGCTCTCGAGAACAGAGACTTGCTCACTATTTTCTATCTTTCCTGTTCATGCCTCGTCCATGTCATTGTGCATGGACGGCCAGTGCTTATCAAGTCGTTACATTTAAGGGTACTATCTTGCATCCTACTTTCTTCTGCCAAGCCCAAATAGCACTGTCCCTGGACTTCCCCGAACGCAAGAATCCCAACAAGTGGCAATCATCGTATTCTCATCAGTGATCTTCGTCCAAAGTCCGACGGTGCATGAAGGTTTTCGGACGCGTACCGGGTCTCCACCGGAAATGCAACTGTGCAGCAACACTAAGACCCACGCTCTTGCCGCCTAACGTGGAGCAAGACAGAGAGTAGTACAGAACAGAAATCTGCATCTTGTTGACTTCCTCATTAATTCCAAGAGGAGACTTAATAGATTAATACCTCTCTCATCAAATCCCGTGTTACATAATAATGCAGTGTAGGATACGCGTCGACCATCTCTTCGAGCTATTTAAGTATCATTAGATAGAGGCAAACAGCTTTAGAAACAGATGAGAGGGCTAAGAAACATCGATAACCTTATGTGCCTGCCCACAGCCCGAAGATTTCCGAATCGTGAACGGAGCAGAGAGGACGGTTCTCGTGGACAATTGAAGCATCGGATTTGGGGCTTATTTTGAGACATGATGGTTTGGACCAGATGTTAGCGCCAACCTTGAACATGCGCAGTCAGATATGGACGGCTAGGAATGCCACATGAATTCAAATCGAAGCAGTCGTGTAGCACTGCCACTTCCCGTAGAACATACAAGGAACTTGGAAATCCTACTGATTAACTTATGGTACATTCACAACAGTTCTTTACTCATAATTCGAGCCATGCACTTGCGCAGTTTGTACTAAAAGTCACGGCGATCTTAGGGCTGACACCGTATTGACTGAAAACTGGTCGTTCTGCTGATTAACGAGAAATCCCTGAGTGCCCCACTGGAGGCAAAAAATGGCGATACAAACGTCAAAAATGCGAAAAGTCATGATATGAAAAGGGGTCTTTACCAATAGTAGGTGATGAGGTGATAATGTAGAAACCTGAAATGTGAATACTCGGGGCGCTTTTGGTCGATTGTCCGAGGGCTGTATTAGCGAGCATGTTTCACTCTCACATGACAGTGTTGATTGGTACCTCACAGATAGACAATCGGGCAGACAATATATTCACTACAGCTATATGGTGCGAGCAGTGGTAACTGTTCCTGGCTTGGATTTGCTGTGTTTCCTCCTAAATCCGAAGACGAAACTGGTGTCTCGGGAATGTGTACATACATATGATACCGGATGCCACCGAAACGCCAACACAATCATGAATTGAAAATCTTCGAATTAGGTTTCGCAGACTGATGTGATGGAAATGAACCATATTCTATCTATGGCGAAGGGAGAAGCTTCCCCTAATTTTAATTTGCGTTGACGCGGAGAGACCAAAATGTTCGAATATGGGTGATCGTTTGATCGATCAAAGGAAGGGTCAGAAGTTTTTACAAGAAAGCAAATAAAGAAACGGAGATTGAGACCCTCATTAAACCTTAGCGAGATGGAGGGTACATGACAGGTATGTAGAGCTTGATTCTTGTGAACACGTGGATCCATCACAAGAAGAAAACCACATTGCTAAAAGTCCAAGGGTAGGTGTCTCGAGGGAACCGTGACAGGACGTGGCAGGTAGATAGAAGAAGCAGGCTGAATACTCAGTTATTGAGACACATGTGTGCATGCTTTACCACGAGAAAGATTCCTCGCGGAAGTCAACATTCCATTTGCTCTCGCGATTGCGCACCGCGCGACGCAGATCATCGGCCAGTGAGCCCGTTCCACAAACGCTGACACAGGCAGCGCCCACGCCCTCCTGCATCTCCTGGTCTACCAAGGCCTGAACGTTGGGCTTGCCAGGGAACATTTGGACGCTAGAGCTGGGAGAGTGGATTTCTTTCGTGCTCCTTGGTCGAGTGACAAAGAGGAGGATCTTAAGAATTTCACGACGGCGAGGCATGGACAGAATCTGGGTCATCCAAGAACGAATCCATTCAAGGTGTTCCGGAGATTGGATGATCCAGACGAGTGTTAGGCGGCGGGTGGCAGTGGTCCCGTTGGCGTATTTGGCGACAAGGTCCCGCACGTGAGGAACTTGGTGGGTTATACCAATACCGGCAGCCCAGAGCATTACTGTGCCATAGGAAGTGAGATTTTCGCCACCTGCAATATGAGGTTAGTGGTGTTGCTACTCGGATCTTATTTTTAATCTAACAATAAAGTGCAAGCCGGGGAAACAAGCTTCGGCACTTACCATAAGGACCTTCGACAAATGCCGTAGTCGTAAATTTGCCGGCAGCGGAGAGATCAGCCTTCTTATAGAGCTTCTCGGTGAAACCGGTCCTGCGGCGAACAATAAATGACATGCTGGTCTTGTGCATCTCCAAAATATCTTGGCGACTCATTGGAAGGCCCTTTTCATCGGCTACCATGGTCGAGATGTTGAGATCTTCTTCTTCTTCACTCCAGGCCAATGAGAAGGGGTGATTGGTCCAGAGTCCGACAGTTGGCAAGTACAGATATGCATGCTGACCAGGGCGGAATCTCCAGGGGCGAGCCATGCGAACTGTGACACGGAGTGCATCGCCTGGCAGCACTTCAACATCAGCCTTAGTGCCACCACTTCCGATATTTCGGATGACAAGTCGGACAAGACGATATGTGCGCTGCGGCCCGATTAGCATCCACTTTATTTTTTCTAAAATACTTCGAAACCTACTTCAAAGGCCCATAAGGCGACTACTCCGTAGAGCAAGTATTGCTGGGGTCGTTGCTTGAGATGAACCCACACAGCACCCACTGCAGTGGCCGCCGCAATAAAGTGGAAGTGCAAGAAAGTTTCGTACCACGCATGGCGGACAGCAGAAGGCGATTGGATAAGAAGAAACACGAAGCACACGGTGCCCTGGATTAGATTTGTTAGCTCTGTTCGCATGCCTTCTTCCTTGACTCGAGAACTCACAATAAAGCCAGTCATGATGAATTCAGATCCTGTAATGGATGCTTGAAGAGCAGGCCAACCCTCTGAGTGTTTGTTAGTCTCATAATATATATACTATGTTTTTGAAGTGCCTTACTGGTATGCACCTTGCTGGCAAAATATGCAGCGGTATGAGCAACAGATTCGAGAACCACAATGCGGCCAAACCAACGGTGGATCAGATTCATCGTATCGAAGGAGATGCCGCAAAATGTTATGAATGGATTGTTTCGTCCAGCGAGCAAGAACAATGGAATCATGTTGACGACAGCCATGACACCGGTACGGTTGCGGAACTCGCCGGCAACTGCAGAATACTGGCCATTCCAATCAATGCTCCAGACACAGAAACCCACATTGGTACTGAAGTACCCAACGAGAAGAAGAGTCTGCAGACGGCTGGGTAACGTGCCAATGTTGATAGCGGTTGATAACTTGAATTCGCGGTGATGTCGGGTCCGGAAAAGCGGAGCATCCAGTAGATGCTTCTTGAAACGGGCGAAAAGAACATGAGGAGCAGCGAAGTACTTCTGGGTGTCGTTGTTGAGGCAGGCTACTGTTCGAACGTAACGGACGAAGTGGAAGGCGATTTGGTATATGATGAAGACGGACACGAAGGCTACCCAGATATAGCCAAGAAAGTGCTCGACGTCGATGTTTTCAAAATCGGCTGAGGTTGGACCTTCGGCATGGCCTCCTCCTCCGCCACTTTTAGCACCAGCTCCACCTCCTCCAGCATTGGCATTGGCTTGGGCAGCTGCCATGGTGACGGCAGAGAGAAAACAGGTACAACGAAGACTGTTAGTAAGCATAGCCCAGAGAGAAGACTAGACGTGGTCTACACAGAAAGGTGGCCGGCAAGATGCTCTTTATGGACCAAGGGTAAGTGCTTGTGCACTAGCAGGCGTGGGCTTGACAAATATGTCGAGAGCAGTATCTGCCTTGACCAGCAAAAGACAGATCTAGGAACGGGGCCTGCCGCCAACTAGCGAATTTGAGATGAGCAGCAGGGTGGGCGCGGGGGACCAGGGCGTGTTAGCGGGTGAAGTTCGATGTGTTGTGACCACGCCCACTTTGGCAAATCGGAACGCTGGGGTGACGGGGGTTGAGATATGGAATACAAGGAGGGTATGCAATGGATCCGGCCAGCTGAGGTAGGACAGACTCGGCGAGTTTAATCTGGACAGTACGCAAGGGGAAGGCCACAGGCGCTGCGCAGGTGACCCGGGGGACAAAAAGGCAGGAAAAAAAGGGATGCAACGATAGGCCGTCCAGGGAAGTCCTCCACAGGGGTTAGAATTGAATTGAGTAGCCGGGCGAACGAGGCTCGATGGGGAGCAGGAGCAACACGAAGGGAATATAGGCGGCAAAAGAGCGACTTGGGCGAGGAGAGGCGTTGTGGATAAGAAGAGAGGCGTTGTGGATAAGAAGAGAGAGAAAGTGGGTTGTGGAAGGGAGTCGTGGTAGTTTGATTGTCGCAGGCCTTCAACACTGCATTGCCCTGCAAATGTGCCGCCGATGCCCTGCCAGTGCCCTGCCATTTGCGGGAGGCGTTGGCGTCAAATTGGCGGCCCAAGGCAGTCCCCACAAGGATCCAAGCAGCCCTTCCGCTGTGCTTTTACAGGCTGCCATTGGGGCTCGCGGGCGCTCACGGACTCTCTGAAACGCTCGAACCGCAGCCACTGGGCGTCCTCTACTGGGCTTTCGCCACGGCAGCCAGCGGCGTTTCAAAAACTCCGAGGTGCCTCCTTCATCACCGCCAGTAAATTTCCATTGAACGCGTCATATTGTGGCAACGATAGCTTTTCGAAGTGCCTGTTTGCCCGCTACAGGTGCTCCACAGGTGCTCCATAGGTAAAACAACAGCCATTGCCGTCCACTTTTTCTGCGACTCGCGCCCGATAGCCTCCCATTATCGAACGGCCCCTCAACACCACTTGTGGACCCATTCCCCCCTCGCAGCAAGAGTCTGCCATGCCCATGCCTTCGCAATTCCGCTTCAATCAATCTGCAGTGCACCCCCGGGGCCGACGGGCAACACAGGTGATTGCAGCCTGTACGGCCCGAGGTGCAGTCGGCGCCGTTCCGACTTATCTGCGGTCTCCCCTATCTTCAAGCCATGATTCAAACCTCACATCAACTACTGCCATAGCCCCGATGTGTATCCATCGGCTATCTGAGTCCCCCATCCATCGAGTCAGGTCGAGACGACGCCTTGGCCCTGAGCATGGACTTGAAACGGGCAGAGACGCCTTCTGCCGATCCGCGTCATGCAGTGAAGCTTTCCACGTGTACCAAGCCACCGTTTAGTCGTCACGAATTCCCTTCCTTTTCATGCGCAAAAGCTTCTCTCGTCTATCTCCTGTGCTGCTCTGTTTACCCGGCGTCCCAGTCTCTGGATGTCGTGGAACGGCCTAGCCTACAGTCGCTGGCGCGCGCTGCCACACTCACCGATGTGCGCCCACGCCCCAGAGTGTTGTACGACAAACAAGTCCCGTTTGGGATATTTTGTCTGTCGGCTGACAGCCAAGCAGTCTGTCGTCAGAGAAACAAAAGGTGGATTGACAAGCAAAGCTAGCGATGCAGAGGCATATGGAACGAGGTCGCTAGTGCGACAGAAGTTGAAAGCATGAAAACATCATTCACCTTCGTCACCACCAGACCCATTTGGAAGTCGTAGTGAAGTCTTGGATGCATTTCCTGTTTCCAAGAAACCTGCTTTCACATCATGAACTCAGGCAACTTTGGATTGCATACGTATGAATCTGGAGGCAGGGCGATACTTACGTCGCTTGCACCACCTCGTCATCCTCGCGGTGTTTGTCCACGAATGCTCCTTCTATGCCACTCCTTGGTTGGTGGTGACTCGTACCTCCTATTGGTGTTAATTCCCCTCCGCTCTCGCTTTGTTGGGCAAATTTTTTGCCTTAGTGACCTAAGGGTCAAACCAGGAGACTTACTGCATAACTAGGTAACTTCTGGATCATTCGATCCTGAAAGCGCCCGAGCTTACTGTTTTCGTTGCTATAGGTAGGCACCGAGTATTGTAATGCTGCAGCGAGCTTTGCGCCTCGCATTTAATATTTTCTTGTCTCTTTTCCGCACTATCTCGCCGTCGTACGACTCGTAAAAAGATTTCTCAAATTTCCCCATCTCCCCAAGTCCAGGACTTTGGCGAGATTTAATTAGCCTTGCGCACCCGCATCTGCATCTTAACGACCTTGCACTGCAGCTCAAGATGAGCTTAACCATCGAATCTGGGGTCAAATTTATCCTCGTTGCTGGAACGGTGCTACCTCACCCCGGACCCTGACCTGTCATGCCTCCTTGGCCACACGTGATGCGTATTCGTGTCATCAGAGCAACGCATTTCTAACCGAATTCAGAACTGCACGATGCCTCTCATCTGAAGCCGCGGATCACTCTACTTATGAGGGCATTACCAACTACCATTTACAGTATAGCAGGGTAAAAAGTAAGACGACCGGTGCTGCTCTGTGGATCGTGCAATGGCTGACAGGGTGTTGGCGAATTTGTTTCATGCACTGAGGAACATCTCACCACCAGAAAGGCAAGAGCCCCCACAAAACTCGCCGACAAATAAACACGCCGGGGGAATATCACAGGCCATACATCCCTGCGTGAAGGAAGGTGACCAACATCACCTCCCAATGCCTAGGAACTGGTTTCTCAAACTCCCTGTGCAAGCGGCTGGGTTGATAAGGCGCGCAACTTGCCCAGCAATCCTTCTAGTCTGACACCTACCTGCTGGATTCGACAACGTCCTCCAATTCTGAATTAAAAGGAGTCACTGATAAAGAACGGGAGTAGGGGGGAATTTGGCGATGGGGCGGCAGCGATACGCACGCAGCAGATTGCGAGGTCGAAATTGACTGCGAAGCTCAAATTTCCTTGCCGTATTTTTCCCGTTTCAATGATAGTTTCCGCATGAGGCGCTCGCGAATCAGAAGTGGCGCATTGCTAATCTGAGCCACATGCAGCCATCAACAGGTTATGATCATCCTCCTTGCTGGCGAGCAACAATGGAGGCTGCAAGATATCAGCGGAATGAATTGCTACTCGCTGGCAAGTCGCAAAGTCTATTCCCACGTCATCCCCTACGCACTGCGATGGGATTTGCGCAGCGTAAACACCATGGCGAGGAAAATGCGTAGTTCGACTGCTTGCAACCGCATTTTATCTGATAAGGTGATTATCAGTGATTATCAGTTGAACTTTTCCCAACGATTATCTTCATTCGTTTTAAGATACTTATTCGTGTTCATTAATTACTTTGCAGGCTTAACCTCATTTACATTTGCCCACCGCAGATACATTTCTAGGAGCTTCTCGAAGGCTTATCGAAGAGTGCCCAAACTGACAGTTCACGTGATCTAGAGGGGTGGTATTATTCCGACATGGGGTTAGTTCCGCGCGAAGCTCGCCGACTCGCCGACGTCCAAGCTTGTTTGTCAACACACCGTGGACTACGCCATTCCCACAGTTTCGACATGCCTTTTTGATTCTTCTTGGAGAGACACACCCCATCAATTAGTCTTCATTGTTGAGTATACTTAATTTTGGATATGTCTACAGACGAAAATCTACCATGGACCACTTCCCGCTGCAATCGACTTCTTCGTCCCATCTCCTCCCGCCTCACCACCCTGCGCAAAGAACTCGACAGGCGGCGACAGGCACTTGGAGAAGCGCCCAATGCATCCAATGCCCTATCCCAAACTCCTCCGAGCAAGCCTAACTCGTCCCAGGGCAAGCGCGCAAAACTCCGAGGCTTCGACAAGACAATGGACCCCGACTGGGCGCCGGGCGCAAATTCAGGGGGCGCAAGCAAAAAGACGTACCGCCGAAGGGGTTCGAAGAAGCCGATTTCAGTACAACAAACAGCCTCGGAGAATGCTATTTTCAGGCGACCTGGCGAGATTGCGCTGGCCACTCCGTTCATTGCTAGGACGAGGCAAAGACTCCAAGACAGTCCTTACGTGCATGGTTCGCCGCTGAAAAATGCCACCAAAAAGAGGGGACCGCTTATCGCAAAGGTGGAGCAGCTACAGCTTCTCAAGGCCCAGATGACACCTACGATATGGAAGCTGGTTAATGGCTTGTTTGATGCATATGCAAACCTGCTAGAGGCCACCAAAGTGGACGAGAGGAAAACGAGGAAAGGAACAAGGTCCCTCATGGCTACCTGCCTCCAAGAAATGCCGAAATATATCGCCCTAGAAGTACATTTTGTACAGCTCGAGGAGGAGGAAGCTGGCGAGAATGAAGAACGAGATGTCTCGGCCGAAGTGTATACCTGGCTCGAGGAACAATTCGGAACCCATACTGGGCAAGGCTGGCGACACCTTCGGCAGATAGTTCGAGCTCATGGTACTGCACTCATGTGCGATGCATTTGAGGATCAACTTCTCGGCCTAGAGATGTTAGAGGCTGTTGTGTCGCTTTGCATGAAAGTCTCGGCATGGGACGAGATTGAGAAATTCATGTGGACCTTTTTACCCTTCTTGAAACCATTACCAATTCCGGTCAATGTTCAGTCTGATCTCTTCGGTCGACAGACATCCGTCTATATGAACATTGTCAACAAATTCGTCGCCATGACGCAGCGACACCAATTCCTCTACGATCAGCTAGAGTACATGGTCTCTCAAGAGCTTCTTCCTGTTGAGTGGCTCGCTACCGTACGAATGGGGCCAATCTGGAGCAGGATTGTGTCCATCTTGTCTGATGGAGACCACCGGACTTATGCCAATGCCTTCCATCTTCTTGAGACTGCGGTCTGTATTGGTGTGGGCCTTCCAGATGACAGTGTATTAGATTTCGAAGGCATTGGTACGTTGTGCAAATCAGCAAAGGTGTCCTCTAGCAGTGCCCTTCGAGAAGCACTGGATACGACTTTCTCAAGCCTCTTTACACTGTTGGCTGGGATCACACTTGCGCGCCGTGCTGAAAGGCAAAAAGTCGAGGAAATTGCTGTTCACGAAGTCACCTGGGTGCTAGATTCCCTTGCTGTTGGCTTGTTAAAGAGAAAAAGCATCATGGACGAACTAGAGCGACGTTCACCGGACGAGGATCGTTTGCGGGCTTATGCTAAACGGGCTCTGTGGTCGCTTGCTGCGCCATTTTTAATACATCTAGAAGGATCTCTATCTCAGCCAGGCATGACACCTATAAATCATTCAATGCTTGTCAGGAGTTTCCACTGGCTGGTCTCACAGTACTCATTGGACGATATCAACGTGTATCCCATTCTCGAGACACTCCCGACATTCATATCATCGATAGCCCGGTGCTCAGGCAGACCTCGGAAGCACGACGGATTTGATGAACTCCAACGATTAGTCGATGGCATGTTGTCCAAGAAGAGTCTTCAGTCTCCACACAAGTCATGGAGTTTGCAACGGCTGGCGCTGGATTCTGCACTGGAGTTTGCTCACAGCACTGGTGATCCACAACACATAGCTTATGTTCGCCGGGTCGAGACATCGCTAACCAGGAAGGGTCGTGTTATGCTAAACTCGTCAAACCCCTCGAATCATTCACCGTCCTCTCGAGCCGGGTTTCATTGGGAAGAAGGCATTGGCGAGTGGGTGGCTTGCACGCCGTTCGCAAGGCAAGCGGCTCAGCCAGTGGCAAAGAGCCCGATGTACCCTCTCGAACTATTACCAACACTCACGCCTTCGGATAATGAGTCCGAGGGCGATGGTGTAAGTTGTCCGACGGATGACAAAGCGTTAGAGCGTCAACTACACGACGGATCTCTCCTCGATCATGGCAAAACACTTGACGGCGATACATCACCGCATCTCTCTCCTATCATGCAGCTCATATACCCTGAGCCAGTAAAATTCCAGCGTAAACGACTCCTCGCAGTTATGATCGTACCGAGACACGCAACTTCGTCGCCATCGAAGCGACTACGCTTATCTTCCGGCTCTTCTACCCTCCACACCCTGTCCACTTTGCAACGGCGAGGATCGCAACGTACGCTGAAGCAACTCGGCGTCCTCACCCCCGAGTCGTCCGACCTCCAAAATACATCAACCTTTGTCTCTCAGCCGCGACGATCCCACCACACAAAGCTGCTCGCACGCACAACTGTCCATAAAAAGCGTGTCACACCAGCTCCAGCATCAGTTCAGAACGAATATCAACAGCGCGAGAACAAGGGCAACAACAGTATTACCGTCGCCGACGATAGTGATAGCAGCATCAATCTCGACGACGTTGACGAGCTTGCAAATACGTCGAAGAAGAGGAATCACAAGTGGGCCGAGCGGATAGAGAGGAAGAAGAAGCCGAGGCAGGATTGGTGGGTTCCACAAACCATGCAAATTGGGGGTGAGAGTGAGGATGAGTTGAGCTTTCAATAGAGCAGGTGACAACGATTTGCTTTGGAAGGATATTTACCCCCTAAGGTTATTTCTGGAAGAGGGAGGGGAGTTGCTTGACTTGGAGATTTTCATCAATGATGCTAGTTTCTCTGGCCCCTGGAATGAATGATACCCTGATACCCTTAGTGTCAATGAATAGTTGATAGCAATGTCATGATGGTGTCTGATAATTTATGGTATGTTGTCACCACACGCGGAATATGACTATAGTGATTCAAGACAAAGGGTTGCGTCTTATTAGCCTTCTATATTTTCCCATGGGGTTTTGACAGATGAATTCTACGCGTATCATGTTCGATGTCTTCGATGGTGTACGGTTGGACGTGACGCCTTTCTGTAATTGATGTTCATGGGTCAACTTCCTTAGATACAGGACCTGTAATGTCTTCTAAATGTCTTGCAAGCAGCGAGGTCTTACCTACTTGTTATCTCGCTATGGCTTCGCATTTTAATTGAGTTTAAGATTTAGATTGGCCTGGCTGCGGACCACTCCAAGCACCTAGCCAGTGTCCTGATTTGGGATCCATCCGGAAACGAAGCTCCCGACAAGTGGAGGTCGGGTTGATCCCTCCCGCCTCGCTACAACCTCGTTGAGCATCGCCAACAACAAAAGCCTGTCGAACAAGACTCTTGTACATAGAGGTGAATCAATTCTTAAACAGATCCTACCACCTGATGGGGAATATACAAACCAAATACTCTTAATTATCTTAAAATCTATTTACAACCAGTACTAAATTTACATTCACTCTAAATCAGAAGCAACCAAACAACACCTTCTTACTATTCAGCAAGGCCCCACCTGATATTAGGAAGGATTAGTAGAAGGCTCTCCACAATTCACCTCCTACCGGGGGGGGCAGACCCGTGCGGGCTTAGCACGCTCCCATTCCGCTTCAGACTCCCGTACCTGTACCTACTAACTCTCTACTCTAGTAATTCTGTAATACAGCGTTTCTTTCAGTCCTCGACACGGAGTCCCTTACAGATGCCCAGGTAGCCGAAGACACAGAGGGGGCTTATAGACTCGGGATGGGCTTAGGGCAGCAACGACTAGTAAAGGGCGAAAGCCTACCTCCGAGGGCAGATGCGACGACAGGAGCTGGCCTGCGCCCCCGCTATTCGGTAACTTTCAAGCTGCGAAGGTGAGCGAAGCCATGCTGTAATTATGCGTATCATTGGTGGGGCAAAACATGGTTCGTCAAGGGGAAATTGGGGGCGTCTGCAAACCAGTGATCATTGCAGCCCCCGCGTTACCGATCTAGGATTGATATCATCGGAGGCACTGACTGTGTTTTTGGATGTACCCGCAGCCTCGTTGCCGGCGAGGCTCCCCTTGAAGTGGAGTCAGTTGTCTTTCTCCGGTTTGGTGAGCTTCACATTGGTTTTTACCGTCGAAAACTTTCCACAGCCTCACCATCCTTCACCCTCCCTCATTCCCTTACATATCTTGGGCAAGTTTAGTCCCTGAGCCTTGCAGTTACCGTCCACGGGTCATCTTCGTCAGCCTTTGCAACGTCTGACGCTACGTGTTTCTCCTTCCATTCTCCCTTTCCGTCTATGCTGAGTTGATCTTGGAACATTTGCCCTCCTCACGCCGATGCCTCTGGTCTGAATGGCTGAGTAGCAGACTCCATATAAGTTGGCCTCTGCATGCCTAGCGTCAAGTTTACCACATTACGAACGTTAAATACGTTCAACAATGGGCTTCATCCTGTCTTCTAGACGATATCGCCCTTTGGCATATTATTCAGCTAACCCAACGAAGTCTCGGCCCACCGACGAGTATAAGAACCCTCTCGGACTTTAACATGGAGGACGTCTACTTCAATCCCGCAGACATAGACCCATACTCGCATTTCGCTTCCTCTCCAATACCACATGGGGATTTTGATCCAGGCCCCATCAACCCCAATTTCGACGCTTCGTAGTCGAGTCTTCAGAGCGTAGATTACCATCAAGAAACATCCCCGGCATCTGAGGAAATCTCATCCGCAAGTGCGTCCTCTACCAACACAAGTTATAATGATTTCGAAAGTAGAGATTCTGTACGCTCCATAATAGATCCCCGATGGTTACCTACTCAACTTCTTCAGTTCCTAGATGGCTCTTCTCCAAGTCCGGTGTACGATACTACACCAGACTCTCCAGCGCAACATATTCCAGATTTGAAGTCTCATTCCGGCCGTGATGCGAGTTCAAACCCGCAGCCAATTTTCCTAGCGGCCTCCCCTATACTTACGGCTCCTGAACCATTCACATGCCCTGAACCGTGTCACAAGAGAACATTTGGACGCCAATACGAACTTAATCGACACATGAGCGAACAACGCCGATTTCCTCATGAGGGCTGCAAAGATGTTTGTTTGCCTCGCCGAAAGGACAAAGTTGAACACGAGAAACAGCATAGTGAAACTGGACTGGGGTATAGATGCGGAACTTGTGAGCTGAATGGACTGCCTCCGAAAGGTATCAGGCGACGCGAGAAACTAAGAAAGCATATCAAAAACTCTCACAAAACATCAAACGACTTAATTAGATGCACAGAAAAGCTTTGCTACCTAGGAGAGTCTTGTGGGGGAATATTTTCAACTTCTAAGGATCGGTTGGATGAGCGCAGCCGACGCGAGCATTCTCCTCAATAGACAACAATGCACGGATCGAATCATGGTGAGATAATGGCATCCTTGAAAGACCGTTTCCTTCTATAATAGCATGAGTTGAATCTAAAGCCCTCGTCTAGGGTCAATCTATCCGCGATCAGATTCGTACATCCACGAGGCCGGGAATGTTGGGAAGCGGCCACTTGACCAAACCCTGGAATCTGAATCGAAGCGAGGGAAGGTTGTAAATGGCAATTTTGGCACGCATCTTTACGTTTCAGAGTAAATATGACATGTCCGATATTATTTGCTAACATGAGATCAGGTTCAGCTCTGCCACCACGGCCACAAGCCATCCAAATGTCCAATTTGTCGAAAATCACTGCCGAACCTCTCCAAAGCTCGACCAGCTCCTCTAGAAAGCATAATTTGACTTGTCTGGCACCACGCAACCTTGCCTGAGCGGTAACGAGACCTCGAATCTGACCTCGCAAATTTCCACAGTGCAAATAGAGGAGACGTTGGCTTTCTTAGTCTTTGAGCACATTCTCACGAAATAGCACGGTATGAAATGTTTCCCCATTGCAATGGAGATGCTAACAGGGCCTTGTCTCAGAATTCAAATCTGTACTGGCAAAATCGAAGTCACTGGATATCCCTCCCACCCTTGACAGCAGACATGTAGCCATTAAGTTGCGGGGCTCATGCTCAGCAGTCGAAATGGAGAAGGGAAAGGCCCTCTTAAAGAAACTGATGGAAAAGGCCACACCTCCATGTCTACGAAAGGACGACATGAGTGCACCAGTACATCCTAAAACTAGGGCCGGCTTTCAACAGCAAGTGTCGATCCACTTGCAACCTGAGATACTTCCCCTGGACCCGGTAGCAGATGCAGAGTCCTTAAGAACATGGAATAAATGCCTTCTTCCTGCATTACCGGGAATCTTTAAGGGCGTGTCGGTCGGAGGCAGTTACTCTGCTCCCTCGTTCTCCAGAGTGGAGATCGCGGCGGCTGCCCGATCATTCGATTCCACAGTTCGGACAATCAGGACGACGTTTCACGGCAAATCATCCGACAAAACCTAAAGGAAATATGTGAACAGAGCCATATACCAGCGCTACAAATCCAATTTTCGCGAGGTACTTTAGTGTGCCTAGTAGGAGAAAATTCGAACCTGTCTGTTAAGGATGATCCTTCTAACGACCGGATGCCTTTCCCTCATCAGCGCCGACCCGTCAAGCGCCTGGAATGGGGGATTCAATTGGAATGAGTGGATGTCGTCATGTTTCTGCGACACTTGGCGGATACGTTTGCATATACGGAAGGAAATACATACTCTCTGTCGACCATTTCATCTATCCGCCCTCCGATGCTAGTGTGAGAAAGCCAATCGATTGAGCTCGCCATCGGTTGGTGATCTTGAAGACATCAGACACCAGGTGGAGAGAAAGTTGCACGAGCTCGACCTAAAAATCTGGCATTCTGCTCCACATGAGATACCGCTCAATCGCGCTGGGGAAATTCTGTTTCCTTTTCAGACTAACGAAGCGTTGGAGCATTACCATAGTTTTGAAAGAGAGCTGAAAAAAGAAGATCAGGAGTTTGCGCTGGGAATCGTAAGGTACCGTTGCGAGCAGAATTCCCTAAGGCCATCGATAAAGCCTCTTTCCCAAGCGTTCCATAGAATGGACTGGTCACTTTCCGAGGTCACAAACGATGACAGGCAAAGCAAAAACGTACACAAACGCCGCTGCGTTGTGGAGCCGAATATCGATGATCTCAGCAACGGGGTCACCGAACCTGAAGGTTCCGGAATACCCTGTGAATTGACCAGTGATGTGAGGGGCGGGGAGAGTGCCTTTTACGTTGGACAGGCAAGCAGGCTAAGGGAAGGCTGGATTCACCTTGCGCCCGCCCAAGTTGCAATTAAAGGTAGAATTTCCTACGAATGGGCCACGGCAGTCCCCGGCTGTGAGAGGCTTGGCCTAGTAGCTTTCGGGGGAGATTCTGGTGCTTTGATCCTTAGTAGCGATAACAAGCTGCTGGGGCTGCTATGGGGTAGGGACAATGGCTTGATTCTGCTTACCCCCACTCAAGACGTCTTTGCAGACATCAAACGGAGAATAAAGTGTCACTAGGTCAAACTTCCAGAGTATTCACCTGAGTATTCCTCAGTGTCTCCACCAGACTATCAAAATCCTTCCTTGCTCTGCCGCAGGAACTTCGCCTTCTCTAGACCGTCTACTCCGGACAAGCAACTCACATTTACCGGGCTGTCAACGCTACAAGACGCAAACCAGCTCCCCTCGAGATAGGAGAAAAAATGGCTCCTAGGAACGGCCGCCGCACCAGACGAAGTTGAAGCAGACGACCCTCCAAAGATGGCACCGCTAGCAGCAGCAGCAGTAGCAGCGATCGATCTCCATCTCCGGTTCCCAGCCTGGCTTCTTCAGTGTCCTTCATGTCGGGCGAGCCCAGTCCTGACATTTCCACGATCCGTCGCCCGTCTAAGCTAATGGAGCAGGCACATCCGACGAAGCCCCTTGTCCTTCGGCCAAAGTCTCAAACGATCCAAAACTGCCCCTTGTCCGATGATGTCGATGCTGAGTGGCAGGTTATTCGGCGAGACGAAGCTGCCCCCGAGGGGACACCATATTCGTGGGGATTGGATCCCCACCTTCAGCATCGTCCAAACTTTGTCGCTGCATGAGGCGGTGGCATGGGCATCATTCAAATTCCAGAAGACTAATCTCGTTATCCGAGCATCATAACTACGAACCCAACAAACACCCTAACCCTTGGGAACTTTATACGTTTGTCAAATTGGACCCTCTCCTGTACCCTCCATTCTTTCTCTCCCGAATCGTCCCTTTCACTTCCCGTTCAGATTCACGTCTGTCCATCTATTATCATATACCTACGATCTGGAAGAACAGCGCCCCACGTTGCCAAAACATTCGCTCGGACTGCTGTGGAAGCCATTTCTTCGAAACACGTCAGGACTTTTCATATTAGAAATTACCTTGATCTTTTCCTTATTCCCCAAGGCAACCTCATCAATGCATTGTTGTTAGATGAAATTGTACGTTCATTCGCAATAAAATTGGTATATCCGAAGTCTAGCAAGACTAGATTTAATTTTGCAAACGGTGGCTTTTACGAGCCATTCGACATTTCAGCATCGATAGTCTACCTATGAGGTGGTCACGGCGTGCGCCTGACATTATTTGGAGGAAGCTACACGAATGCTAACAGCTTGCCATTCACTTGTCTAACAGCACACGTTCTCTAATTGTACATAGCCCACCAACCCATGCCTTTAGAGCTTGCTAATGAAGAGACGAGCAGCCATCATGCGGACCCGCTGCGGCAAGATGTATTTCGAGAGGACGTAGATGAGAGAAGGGAGCAAGATGAAGGCTGCGGTGGTCTCGTTGACGAAGAAGAAGGGGACTAGCTGCGGCATGGCCGACTTGAGGATCGTCTGTGGGGGTGTTAGCTTGGGGTTGATAGGAAGGCGAGGGTGAAAGTCGGGCAGTACCATCTGCTGAGTGGGAGCCTGAGCTTCGGTCTTCTGGGCCTTGACTTGGGCGTCGGCGACGACGGGACGGGCCATGGTGGTTGATCGGAGTATTGCAGGTTGGCGGAAGGCCCGCGCAATTGGGCGGAAAAGGCGTGTCGAGTTCATCTTGGACGATCAATTGGCAGGTGGCGGATTGCCCCAAGGGAGTCGACGCACTGTATGGAGGATAGGTGGTTGATTTGATGGGGTTGAGGTGAGATTTAGGTTGCGGGTGAAGGACAAGACGTCGTCGGCAAAAGCTCTCATCGAAGGCACGTCCGGGGATCGGGAACCGGAAAGAGCCGGATCACGTGAAAGCCCGTCCACCCAAGCCCCTGCGTAATACCAAACCAAGTCGCAGTCCCCAATCTGGCATTGCATCCTTCATAATGGACATCAGAAATGTCTTGATCATTGGCGTAAATCTACACTTCCAGCTGCGAGCCCTCCCTTGCTAACAACATACTCACCAGAATCGACAACTCTCCTTCTCAATCCTTAGTGCCCTGCTGCAGAAATCCCTAACCGACGTCAGTACGCCGTATCACGTCTCTGTGTTAACTTACCCCTCCCAAACGCCGTGGCTACCCCCAAATACTCCCCCAAACCTAGTCGAACACAGGACATCTGACTTCTCTGTGCCGTCCCTAGAATCTTCATTTTCCGGGCAAGACATGGTCATAAATACGATAGCCGGAGGGGACTACAACTTTCAAGCCCGAGTAATCGATGCTGCGGTCCTCGCAGGAGTCAAACGCTTCGTGCCCCATGAATTTGGACACGATTCCCTTAATGAAGCTGTACACGAAAGATTACCGCGAAGCGCAGACCGCGCCAAGGTCGTTAGATACCTTCATGACCTCTCCAGAACCCACCTCGATTTCGAATGGGCCGCTGTGTCCGTTGGCTGTATCCTTGATCATGTCCTCGTGGCCGGCGATCTCGGCTTCGACATGCAATGGCAAAGTGTCACCATCCACGGAACCGGAACCGAACCATTTGCCGTTTCAAGTCTCGAAAGAGCTGGGAATGTGGTAGCGAATATCATTCAGCACTGGGACCAAGTCAAAAACCGCTACCTATATGCCGCAGGCGTTTTGACAACGGCAAATGACGTCTTGGCTTGTCTAGAGAGATCCTCTGGCAAGAAATGGAGCGTGGAATATGAGCATGTCGAAGAGTCAATAAAAGAAGGGAAGAAGAGAATTGAGCGTGGATATCCTGATTCTGGTATGTTCTTACTTGAGAGGAGTGTTCTGTATGATGAGAAATTGAAGGCGGTTGGGGCCTTTCAGAAGAGAAGTTCGAATGGAATCCTGCGGCTGGAGCCAGAAAAAATCGGTCACATCGTTGCCAAGGCTTACCATGAGTTCAAGCGCCGAGGTCAGCCGGGCTGTGGATGCGAGTAATCCGCGAAAGGCTAGAGGATCGTCGTTGAGGGGTGGAAGTTGAAGCTCTCCAGGTTGGCACCAATCTTCGAACTCGAACACAGTCCGCTAGTACCTTCACAGTACCTGGAGCAGCCACCACACAACGAGTCTCCCTTGAATTTACATCTAATGCACACGATTTCAGAACAAAAATCGAGCACCTTCACTGTCCCGACACCAGACAATCCTCATCATCTAGACCACAATCCCCGCGCGACCTAGAAGTGGAATATGTCTCAATATTCTATTATCTGCATTCGTGGAGCCAGACGATATGTCAAAGCACTCCCCTCCAGTATTCCTGGTATCTTCTCAGGCCTACACTCCAAGCTCCCTCTTCACGACGGTTCGAATTTCTATTTTTCGCTAATATTCTGACGGATCGTTATTGGCTTTGAGCCAACAGTGGTAAGCTATGGAGAGTTACAGAGGGTCTCTTCGCATTCTTCTTACTCTAATGGCCCGCATGGGACCTGCATGACTCTATTTGTAGCGGTCGCCTATCAAGCATAGAGTAACGACAGGCACAGATGATCAAGAAAGTATGCTAAAGTTGATCTCTATCGTATCCGTCAACTCACATTCCGTGCGCATGCTCGCTTTTCAACACTACATTCATCCGGTGTCAACTTTGCCTCCGTGCCTGGATTGGGCATTATCGAACGAAAGGGAGGGTATACCAAATGTGTAGAATCATGCCATGCATGCATTGACGCCCAAGACATTCTCACTTCTCACTTCCTTATGTTTCCTACGTTGTCGCCTGGCCCGTAGCGGAGGAGGCCCCACGGCGTGCGCGAATTCACTTGCCTGTCGCAGAACTCTCGTTAGTGTTACCATCAACACGCTTCAACTTTCTCCAAGCAGTGGTGCATTCCATCGATGAGGTTTTTGAAATGTCACGAGTGCGTGACACTGATGAGCTAAGTCCAGGAAGTGCACTTAGGCTATATCGAACCTTGAACGAATTATCACAGGGCAACTGTCAATGCTATGATCTCAGCGACACAGACTGAATCTCCACTTCACCGGACAGAGTTTATTTCTACACCGGATGGGTTTAATTTCCGACTTCCGATTTTAGAAACCCTAAGTACTCGGATTTCACTGAAGACATTTGGCTCACTTGAATATCTCGTTCTCGCATCGCGATTACGGCTAGTCAACTGGGCGCCACTGTCGTCACCATCAAGAGTAAATCTCCACAGAGAGTTCGGATTAACAAAGGACCTTTATTACATCAGTAATTCAGGCAACACCTTTAATTGTTCCGAATTTCTAACACACTCAGGGCTAAACCCCGACTAAAAATCCAATATCGTGATGCGGAAACGTACCCTCTACTAGTCGCTCATCAATGCGCACACATCTATATCGCAAGGAACTCTGCATCACGTCACACACCTATGTATAAGGTGATTATCCGGGTTCCGAGCTTCTGAGCCAAGCGCTTCCCGTCGAACCATTTCTCACCCAAGGATGTACAACGACTTAACGGAAACTGACATACATGAAGACAATGCTCAAGGTCGACCCTGCACATCAACTAGTATCTGTCATAGTACCCAGCTAATTGCCGAACAGCATGCGGTGTGTATAAGGCTGCAAGGGTACTTAGTCAGGAGGACATTACTTTTCCCGCATCAAAGAACGCTCTTCTAGAAGAACGGCGACGCATCTCAAACTTGTCAAAGCATCAAGATCTGCAAAGCCTCCGCCAAACCACAATTGGTCTATCTGCGCAGTGCAGATACAGAAGCCTGAAAATAATCTGCTACGTGCGATGCGACTAATACATATGATACGCACACGATCAACGAGGCGGAGATCCGAGAACAATTTTATTCAACGCCTTTCCCGCTTCGTCACTTCCACATTCTGCGTAGATCCAGCCTAAGATCATCTACTTCTGTGTACATCATTATGACGAATCTGAGGCCTCACACCTAATTAATCAATCTCCAGTCTGACACTCCAACTCAATCACAGACATCCCTACGCATAATCCGCAACGTGGCTGTGCCCCGTGACCCAAATCCAGACCCTTCAACCGAACCAAACCCATACTGCCGGAACTGCAGACCAGACAAGCATGATCGCTGACAGGGCCTTGTTTCAAGGGTCCCTCGTTGTTAGAGACTTGGAGACAGCCCTGGCCGGTCCGGATTTCAACGAGTTTGCGAACTGGCCCCAAGTCCCAGGTTGAAAAGAGGGCCAGGTTCGGAGGCGGTCTACGTGCAGCCATGAGCGCAGATCATATCGAGGGGGCTTGGACGTTGGGGCCTGTAGTGCAAGTTGGTGGAGATGGGGGCGGAACATGAAGTCCCATGCAGAACGAGAATCCCGACAGCTTTCTCTCTCCTCTCAGAAGTGTTTTGTAGTCCCACTTGTCTATCTCACACCGACTCACCATTCTGGGACGATATAGACGAAAGCATGGAATTGTAGATTAAGTTCTGTATTTTGATTCAAATGAGTGACGTGCTTTCAAAGAAAGTTCCCAAACACAGCTCTATCTACAACTGAAATCTACCTACGGAGTTACGCTACAGGTGGAGGATAGTCATTACATCATCAAAGACAAGGCCGCACCACGGAAGCGTGCACGCCAAGTCCTGCAAACAAACAAAGAAAACGGATGTCGCCAAAAACCCATATTCAAATCCCGTGTGGCCGTATGCCCGATCCATTTACTCGCACAACTTACAAGACCGACCAACCCAGTCGCTCATGCATGTATGTTCTGCAGCACCCATTGCAGCTGCAGAAGAAACGTAACACATGAATGAACAGCGCTGATACCCGAATCAATGACCAACCACCAGAGTGAAGAAATCGCATAACACAACGCTCGCCAATAGAACCCCAATACCCGGTTTCCCTGATCGAGGCATGAAAGCCTGCCCACCGTCTATCCAAGAACGCCAAGCAACGCACAAAATAGGATGCGAGTGAAGGATAACAAGCGGATATTTAATACGCCTCGGTGCGCCCTATTGCAACGCTGACTGAAAATCCAAGACTCCTTTGGGAAAGGACACAGCTGACGCATGACTGAGATAGGACGTACACCTTTCATGGGAGAAAGTTCTTATATCATACTCGCCAAGCTGTTTAACGGCGATGTCGTTTTCACGCCCACAAGTTCTGGTTCGCTAACTTGGTGCGCAGGATTTGAGAACGAATTGGAACCAGAGAACGTAGATATCGACTGCAAGGGTGAGCTGAACATACCTATGACTGGCTCCTGCTTTGGCTGGATTTCCGCATGCGTCGTTGTAGGATATGAGGGTTGCATTGACACAATCGAAGATGACGTAGTTGGGTGTGCAATCCGCGGCATGGGGGAAATCGACAAACTATTCGAGTGGTGCTGCACCGGCTGAGCGTTTGATTGCGTTGGTGTTGAGTGAGGATGAGGATGAGAGAGCTGTTGTGAGGAGTCTTGCGATAAATCTTTGTTGAGAGGGTACGAAGACGAGGTTGCAGATGCCGAGGATACTGCACGAGCGCGAACCGTGTTGTGGGTTTCACGACGTCGTTTAGGGCCGTCTTTCACTTTGGGGTGAGTGTGGCACTGGAATATGTAATTAGCATGAGCATAGATTTGGTGCAACAAACTAGAAATTGGAGAGGTAAGAGGAGATTTTAGACGAGAGACCTACCTTGTATGCATGCCTAAACCATGTAGTCCCTTTCTTTTTGCTGCTTACTAGCGCAATCCAATCGCCACAGCTCCCGCAAAGTCCTTCCCAGACATCAAGATTGCCTTCGGTTCGGCGGGTATCTTGGGGTCCTTGGAATGCAGCGCCAGTTGCGGCGCTCACACCGTGGGTGAACGACTTATCGTACCAAAATGCGCTGTTCTTAAGCACAAGCCATCGACCAGGTTTGCAGAGTCCACACCAGCCCTCACGCTTATTGCCGTGTCCACGGACCCAGCGCGGTGTATATAGATCTCCGCTGAAGCGTAGATCCTGTTCATGTGGGACGAGATCGGGATCTGAGGGGTTCATGTCCGATTCTGGTGGATTCGAGGGCTCCTCATGGAGGGATGAATAAAGGTCCGGCGGATCTGAGAGGTCTGCAAAGTGTGATGAACAGCCGCCGTGTCGGTCTGCGTTACTTTGTAGAAGGCGGAAGAGTCCTTGCGAGGGCAGAGGACGTGGGACCTCAAGATGAAACGGCTGGTCAGGGGACGCGAACATTGCCGGGTTACTTGACTGCAATGGATGTGGCTGCGAGTACAAAACGTTGTTGGGGTGTAACTGGAAATTACTCAAAGTGCTCGTCGGATACGCCGGCATTGAGTGGTGTGGGTTCAAGCGGGGACCATAAGGAGCGAATCGGTCCTGAACTTGGGCCAGCGCACGTGAGCTTGAAGGAGTTGAGGTTGGTGCATGTCCGGTAGACCACCTCTTGAAGCGACTGCTCTCCATTGTGTACGGCGATGAGCGCACATTATTGTGCGGCGCAGGAGATGCCCGTGAGCGACTGCCACTCCTTACAACGGAATCGTGTTGCGGGCGACGTGGTGAGGCGAGCGGTGAAAGAAGGCTTGGCGCCGGCTCAAGGTTGTTCCAAGCTTCGCAATCTGACGCGTATGAAACGGCCTCGGATGAGCCTATTTCTTCGTACGTGGACACTTCTTGGAGCGCTCCACCGGTGCTTGACATTGAAAATGATGATTCAGACATTCGTCGAGATGAAGACGGGTTGAATGTCGCCATGTTATCGGCCTCTTGCTGTTCCATGCCGTGATACTGCCTTAAGTCAATAATGGGTGTATTCTCGTCGTGACCAATAAAGCCTTGGTTGAACTCGGACATATCCGGATCCATGGATGGAAATGACTCCAACTCTTCGCAGACTTTCTGGCCCCATGGACCTATAAATGTTAGACAGCGAATCCAAATCAAAGGTAATAGAAACCTACTGGTGTCAATGACGGTACCTTGGAAGTAATCAGGGGTTCCGAGGGATTCGTGACCACCCATGTTATGGCGGAAGTGCGCTGCATTCATGGCAGGGGATTGAGACGTGGTGATGTCGGTCTTGGCCACTACTTGCTCAGATTCATGGCTACTGCTTGTGACCGGACCCTTCATCTGACTGTAGGGGTTGTGGGTCTGTGGCACGGCCCACGTGGGGTAGGGTGGCGAAGGTCTTGACTGCTGTTGAAGAGCCTGATTTTGTTGCGGTTGAAGCTGGATGTTCCCGTATGGGTACATTATCTGCGCTGCATGTCGGGAGGAAGGCTGCGAGATGGTAAAGGATCTATTAGATGATGGTCGGTATCTTTATATGTAGTCAGCATGGGTAGGGCCAAGACGATTGTTGAGGATGATGGTATGTCTTACTGTCGAACCGCATTAAATTCCATCTTTAGCCTTGTTCTCTGTAGAAGATGGCTCTGGGGTGAATCCCACTGTAAACTAGTTTGGCGCAACTGTTAGCACTTCAATAGGTACAGCATGACCTCACAAAGAACTGAGAACTATGAGGTGCAGCTGGGGACGGCAGGCCCGAGCGGTGGGCTGACAACGGACGAAAGGGATGGGCGAAGATGCGGAGGACGTACAATTTGGTCAAGAACTGAAGGAAAGTAGGTCTAGTCAAAGGAATGTGGCTAGTCGACAGTAGTGCACGACTTCAGCTGGGTTGGTATGGTGACAAAAGGAACCTGTGAGGATTGAATTAAAAGAGTGTACGGAGAAAGAATCCCCTTCGCAGCCAGCGCGGAAAGGAGCCCGCTCCAGTGACAAGAAAAGAATGAATAGGTAAGAATAATAGGGCTGGGATTCTAATGAGTGACGAGGCCAAAGTAAAAGGAAGGACAGCTTGAGGGACCATGGGACTATATGGGAAAACACGGGTTTGAAGATTTCCGTGCAGCAACAATGAGATGAGATGACATGTGGGAGAGTTGACGCAAAGGAACCATTTGGGCGCTTGGTTTGAGGGCAGCGTCAGGCGCCTTGGCTGCAGAGATCTGGAACGGCGACAGCTTGGGGCAGAGGCGTTCACCCAAAGGAGCAGTCGACGGGGATCGAGGTAGGTGAGGGGTTTGAACAGCTTGCCAGGGCTGCTGGGGGTGAGGGGTGTGAATAGAAGGCCCTGGCCTCATCTATGGGACTCTTGAGAACACTCGCACCGCGCTGCGGCCGCGGGGTGCTCATTGCGCGCTCGGGAGTGCATGCTGAGCTCGCAGCTCGTGTCTCCCTTGCGGCGCGGTCGACATGGAAGAGAGAGGCAGTCACCAATTGATCTTCTCCCGGACAAGGAGCGTGCCGGTTCGGAGAGCAGGATGCCTGGGGGAAGCAGCCCTATTCGCGAGACGAAACTCTCGAGGACAGCAGTTTCAGGACAGCCCTGGCTGCGATCTTCTCAATCGAGAAGACGGGCCTGCGAACGAGCGCTGATGGGGAGGAATGGAGAGAAGATGTTGGTGGTCGGTCAGGACGCGACGAGGAGGGTCAGAGACTTGAAACGCACGTGAAACTGGACAGGGGTTGTTAGCGACCTTCACCGCGGCGCAACATCCTCACCATCGCCTTTCACCACCATCACATCGCACCTCCACTCGACGTGATTCGGCCGCCGTCAGCAGCCCTCAGCTCGAGCGAGCACCTTGAGGCGGAGAGCGCGCCGAGCTCGCCGTCCAACCCGAGAAGAGTGGCCGCTTTAGGATGGCCGACCCCTTCACCTGAGCTCACACCTCAGAAGCCAAACATGGCCAACCCGGCCCCGGCAATACCATCGTGGAACTGCTCTCGCCAGCATCGCGTGTACGATGCAAACCACTCCATAGCCAGCAGACGCCCTTTGCGCTGAGCGGTGAATGCCTCGTGTTGACGTTTGACAGCTGACTGACAGGTTCGTGCCACTTTGTTACATTCACCACCTCCAATTCCTTCTGCTTCTGCACTTCAGGCTTGCTGTTTGATTCAGCCCCGCAACTTGGCCGGTGAGGGAACGTGCAAAACTGTCTGTGGGGTGCGTCTGTGTAGTCCCCCCAATGTTTTGCATGCAATATCAGACGTCATAAAAACGGCTCCAGCAGCAGATCCGTGTCTCCTCTATTAACCGCTGCCCCAGCCCCTCGTCGCCTCAGTCCGTACTACCCCACCAGACGTATATTTGTCAGTCAGTATGCACCTCGCACATCGGTTAGAATCTGTTCCTTCTCTTCCGGACGGCTTCCAGTCGGCCCCTCCCGGCTAGGCATGAAAACCTCAGGATAGAAAGGTTTAGACGTCAAGAGATCATTGTCTGCGATTCAGCCACCATCATGCTGCCTATCTTACCTCATAGACGCATGACAGGTTGTAGCGGTAGGTGAAGATGTGCAGATTGCAGATGAGCAGCCATTTGTGCGCCATTCCCGACATGGCTTGTCGTCTAAAATGAGCCTCCCGCATGCATGCCCTAGTAGATGCGGGCCGTTCGCTTTCCTTCGTGCTATTTCTAAGGAGTGAATGGCTATCACCTGGAAGTCAATGGGTGGGTGGTTGTCCTCATGTGTCCTCCCTTGCTTCCAGCTGTAGAACATATTGAATTTGTGCAAGGACGGCTCTCGTCTCCCCACTACGGACTGTTATCATTCTCGGTCCAGCTCCACAAGCCCCGTCGTACACGGAGAACCGGCCGTACATTCTTCAGCTTACTACATTTTATACTTGTTTGGTTCAGCAAATTCCTCGACAACGTATCATTGGGCTGGAATGCGCGGTCCTCGGTTATGGAATACATCCTTTCCTGATAGGATTCGCGAATATCGTACGGACGACTTCGATGATAACCCAACTCGATCGTAAAGTTGATCTTCAATAGGGGCTGTGCTACTCGCCTCAACAGTATGGACTGCGTGCCAGGCAGGCGATTGTCAGGGGGAGAACTAGACTTCTTGCTCACGGGACACTGCTTTGGTTCAAGAGTCCGATAGGCGATCTCCGCTATCGTTGTCACAAGCCGCCGGTGTTACTCATATTCCCAACCGTGTGAAGTGGTTCTGGAGAAGATCAGGCCTCCAAAAGAACCCATCCATCCGTTCACGCTACGTTCTGCCGAAGGTATGCCGCTCTGGGGAAAGCCAGCCGAGGGACGTAGAGGTTCAAGGTTTGAGGCTAATGGCGTCAAAATGCTGGATGTCGAAGTTGGGAATGGGTTCCACAATGACTAAGTTGGTTCAGCCCTACCGACTCAGAGGATGGAAGCTTGAAGGGGTAATGGTGGCACTTGCGTAGATTTAGATGAGATGCTAGGATGTGCCCATGTTCCAGGACCACGGGTCTGTGGCGGAAGAACCTTGAAGGGGACGCGTGCGCGGATGCGCTCATGACGTCAAGATCAAGATTAGAAAGGGTAATCTTGAGAAATGGAAGAAAAAATAATTTATTTGCAGTACTGATCACTGATGTGTCACTAATGTCTTACATGATGAGGTAGCGATTGTGGGTTCGAGGAGACATCAAATAGGCATTGTGTGCGATAGAAATCCTGCTGAGATGTATCTATAACAAAGCCCCAGCGTGTGCTCATCATCTCTCACGATGGGGACCCATTATTGTACTCCTTACTAATATTCCAAAAACTCATTGTAGAGCACCGGGTCTAGCCAAACTTAAAGCACACTGTCAGAGGTTTCCAACCTTGACCTCGCAGCTTCCGCTGACGGTTTTGAACAACATATTACTGCCTCCGCCACCCTTTTTAGCTTCGACTCGACTTCCACCGGGCACATCTTCGCCCTGATGAATTAGCTCGAGATCTCGTCCTTCGAGATGAAGACTTCCATTAAGAGTGCTACCCTCAAGATGACCTTCCCATTCTTGTGGATAGGTCAAGTCCATTGCACCTGAGATACTCTTATGCGTGCTGGTAAGCTTGTTTAGTGCAGTCCCTGGGTTTACATAAGGTGGTCGGATCTTCAGCTTCGTCTGTCCCGAGGAAGTAGAGGTTTCAATTGTTGATGCGTACGAGCCAGCTTCGAAAGGAAGTATGTCAGCGGTAATGAATCCAGCAATAGACTGGATCACCGTCGTGGAACCATGGATGAATGTCCCATCCACCGAACCGACCTTAGTATCAATCGACACTTGATAATCTCGGTCTGGAATTTTCTTCCGTTCAAAATCAGCCCGGATGCTTCCAGATAGCGAGCTCGCTAGGAAGATGGCTGGTTCAGATCCTTCCTTCCCTGCCTTTTTGGGCGCGACGTTGACATTTACAGACCCACTCTTCGTCTTGATAGAGAGAAGGTCGAGCAGAGCGTATTTACCACTAATGGACCCAGATATCGTCTCGAGCCTCGTCTCACGGGAGTTGAATGGAGGAGCATCCAAGGTTCCAGTTGTCAAGGATATCGAGGTCGCATTGATAACCGAGAAGTCGACTCCCTGATGTATCTGCATACCCAGATGCACTGATGCTACGTTGAAGTTCTCTAGCTTCGCTCCTGGGGCAATGTATACAACGACAGATATGCCTAAGCATGCTGTACCGGGTTTAACGCTGTCTCCAACGTCTGGAACGACAGGGTCACCAATGGTTAGACCTGTCTCTGTCGAAGCATATTTAATACTGTCGATATCGACTGATTGGGAAACTGCGTAGGCAAGCTTTGCTTGGACTGTGCCCGCTGGTTGATCTGCTGGTGCCCTAACAACGTGGATCCAACCAGATACGCGTTTGTAGGGGCCGTCTAGCTGGTGGACTGCCTCTTGAATGCGCAACTCGGGAGGCATACCGAAGTTGAACTCCGCAGTGTTTGTGTTATAATCCTTCTTACAATTTGAAGGCCAGCGAATGGGATATCCCTCTTGTGGTTGTGATGGTAATGCTGGGATGGGCGAGACGATTTTCTGTTAGGCGGTCAGCGGGCTCTTATTGGCTGAAACGAAGACATGCCTTCTCTTCCTTCCGAGTTGCTGCCGCAATAATGGCTGCTACTATGATTAAGAAGAGTACGGCAGCGATGTATTTAATCATCCGTCTTCGGGAGCAATGCTCTCGGAGGCTCCGCCGCTGGTACGCTCCACCCTTATACATTCCATCCGACGAGCGGGCAAGCAGTGGAACTGGTGTGCCTCGCCCATCGAAGGACAGTAAGCGAGTAGCTTCATCTCCACTCGGCCGACCATTCCATGGATTGGGTGTGGTAGCTTCAAGGTAGGTAGGTGGTGGATCCTGACCAACGAATGTTTCTAGAAGGGGTGTTGTTTCTTCGGAATCTCGAGTTGTACTTTGAGGAGCTCGAGCGACTTTAGCCTTGGAGCCGGCGTTGGCGGCAGCGGTGTCTATGAACATATCCTGGGGGTGTGAGCGATTTGAAAAATAACCATGAGATGGACTTTCGAGGGGACGGTAGAAGAAGAGGCAAAGGAAGATGTGTCGGAGTCTGTCCAAGTCATGGTGGCTAATTATGAAGGTAAATTTCGAGGCTGGTTCGTCTGCTACAGTGTTTGTTTTATCTCCATTCTTGGCCGGGACGCAGGCGAGGGCAGCTTACGTGCCTCTCCTTGTGCACAACTATATACTCGAACATATGCTATCAATCAAGCTCAGAACGACAATGTATACGTATAAATTTACGCTGAGCTACGTTGGACCACAATGAAATTGGCGGGATGTGCAGGCTGATACAGGAAGAGATGCAGAGAGTTACGACGAGCGGTTTAGCTCTGCCAAGGCTGGAGCGGCCTGAAGTGAAGGGAACATCAGACGCCAAGTATCTCTCTAACTCCAGTAGGAAGGCGCCTGTCGCAAGCGCGTGCTCATCGTTTCAATACGGCCGCCTGGGCACACTTACCGGTAGGACCATCAACTGCCGCGACTTCATGTTCACCCAAAGGACAGAAGAGGGTTTACTTCTTATGACAATCAGCGCTTTCAACTTTCGGCAGGGATGAACTCCTACGTCCTAAGCGGCAACGATAACCTTTGGGCTTGGCCTCCGGACAAAAAGTGCAAATCTTCTTTCTGTGTAGTCTCGACATCTTCCACTTACTCTGATATCCTATAGAGACGAAACCACCGCCTTGTAACTTATGGAAATGACCCAATATCATGAAAATCACGTCGATCATAGCTCGATTACCCCGCTCTTCAACACTGCTCTATGCCCATCGAAAATTTATTTACGAGACCTGGCGTCACAATACTCGAAATGTCGTAAAATAGCTTGGAACTTCTAGGAATGCATTTGCGTGCTTTGGTTAAGGGGATGTTCCACTTGTCAAAATGTTTAGGAATATCTCGCGCATGAACAACTAGGGGAATTTGGGGGTGCGATGGAGGATACAGCGCGGAATCAATCTTCCTTTAGATAGATTCCCTTGGTTTGCGTTACCCCTCCTGATACCGGCGAAAATATTGAAGGAGTTCCACTAGACTTGCTAGGGCTGCAATGGATTATGATGTAAATAGTGAAAGAATGGTAACTTTCTGTGAAGTAGATCGTCAAACGATATGCCCTTCCATATCGGATCTCTAGCTTGGTGTCCGGCTGCATAAATAGCTGTTATTCATTGTTAATGCTTAGTTCGCGGCCCAAACCCATACCTAGGTACATAGCATTAAGCTACATTTGAGGCAACCACACTACGCCCCACCAAACGGCGTTGGGAGATTTCGATGTATCCTTCAAGGACGATGCTTTCGATGTGCCTGGAGATAGCTCACGCTTACGGAAATCATTAATATATCAGAGCCCTAGGCAGATTGGTTGAGCATAGATACCTTTGGTTCGTCCGGGCTTCCATTCAGAGCAAGTGTGAAATAGCAAAAAGGAATGTATTTAAAAAGCACGTAAGGTCTGAGGGCAGAGAGCCTAACCTTAACGTACCAGTTAGAGCAAGCTTATATTTCACTTCTTGGCTTAACCTTAGACTAGACAACGAAATGATGGCTAGATACGGTGGGCGCCAACTGTCTTATCCTTGAGATGCATTGGCTGCATCTGGGCGGTCAACGCCCACACACGCCAACTCATGGACGGAGGTCTCTTACGCGGATTGCCTGAGGTGTTCTTCGATGGTCTGTTTTCTGGCATTTAAGCGAACGGCTCCTCCAGTAGAAATATAGGGTGAAATAGCCATACAGATATTTCCACGCCGTCGTAAGCAGATCAGATTGGAAGTCTGATGTTTATCACCGGTGCTATTAATAATCATCTTCGAAGGTGATTTACATGGGACTACCTTGTAACTGTGCCTTTAACCTACCAGCTAGTGACATGAAACGCACATAGCCCAGGACCCCGAATTCAAGCACAATCCGAGAACTACGGAACTCTTAAACGCAAATTCCATCATGTATGTGAATACCTGAAACAAATGCAACTCATGGGCGTATGTTCAGCCACCATATTCCAACACCTTCGCCACCACTTACACTGGAGTACGGTGATTAGAGCCCGACCATTTCCTCTTGTACATAGACCTTCCACCTTATTAGGGGATAAACTACGCAGAAGGAGAGAAAGCTAGTCGAAGCCGCAATCCCCAGTTAATCAAAACGATGCAGTATTCTCACTGGCTAGTTATGTGAATGGGTAAAGACCAATAGTAGAAAATTGGGTTAGTGTGTTAACCCATGTAGCGTTAATCGGGATCCTTCAGAAATGATGCTATCCTAGGCAGAATGTGCATGGCGTTGCTCATAGCCACCTGTTCCCAGAGGAACAGTGTAAAGCCGATGAACAGCAGAAGGCTTTAAACATTCTATATCATCATGCAGATTAAATAGGAAGGCGGTATATCATACCGATTTCGAGATGTTTGAGAATTCTACGTCAGGAACGTGAACTTTGATTAAGAACACTTCATTAATCTCAATGTGCACATCTGCAATTGTTATACCCATATTTGTACTTGCCTTTATATCCCAGATATTATTTTTGAAACCATCCATGAATTTGATGGAGCATGAACTGGCCGACATGTAGTAAATCGTTAATGAGCCTGCCAACTGAACATAGTCTTCTCTTACTTAAACGTATATCCTCGCAACGATAAATTTGCCCCAAGATCCATTCAATCTAGACTGGCCGGGGAACTTTAAACAGATTATAGAAACAAATAACGAACCTGGAATGATAGTAAGCTGCGTCGAAGTATCGTAGATCGTGAATAGACAAAGCCAGAAGCCCTGTGGAAAACCGCCTGCAAACTATCCATCCCTCTTGGCGGTTCCCTAAACATCACCACCCTCTCGAGCTTCAATGGAAGGAATGGATATGCTTCCTTCAGTACACAAGTCAAGCATTGCCAATTATAGTCGCAGCACAGTTTGCCAAGCCAAGGTCCCAATTTTGCAGAATTGGAAGGTAAACCGAGCTCCATAACGACGACGTTGAAGGCCGAAATTCCGGAGAATGGGCAAAATGTCAAGACGTTCTAGAACGCCCAAGCAAGGCCAATTTGGTCGATGGGATTTAGGGGTTGGCATATGAAAGTTGGTAACTAACAATGAGGAGATCAAGGAGTAAAACTTGAACACTTTATGAACGAGCCGATTGCGAGACGCAAACAACTTGAATGGAACTCTTAAACTCCTGTAGAAGCTGGTATGTAAATAGCCTAACTGGCGCGAAAATGTAAGCCGCCTCGAGAGCTAAACACTAAAATAATCAGAAACATAATCAGAAACGAAAAGTGGAAATTAGTTTTACTCTCTGGAGCTTGGGTGTGTGGGGAGGTTAAGGAAAGATCAGGGGAATATGCGAAAATATAATGAAACTCCAAAGTTCGCTTTTATGTGTCTGCAAGAGTGTTCTGGGCATCTGATTTTTGACAGTACAACGGCCAGAGGAGCTATAGTTCAATCTTAAAGTGCCTTTGCTTAAAAGAGATGCCACCGACCAGGTAGGAAGCCTCTCAGTACTAAAGACGCCACATAGACACCGCATTGCTATGAAGCTGGTTCAAACGCCTACAAACACATCCCTAGAATCATCATTAACCCTCGCCTTCCCACCTCTACCGCTTCTCTCTTTCCCTTTGCGACTCCGCTTCAAACTTCTTGCATCGCTAATATCCTTCTCCCACCCCCGAATATCGACCTCAACATCATCCGGCAACACACCATCTCTCATCAAGACCCCACCTCCTTTCTTTCTACTCTCAACCATCTCAAAGAATTCATATGACAAAACTCCTTTCTCATTTCCTTCCGTCAAAACAACCCCATTCTCACTCAAAAAGAATTTGATACCATGGGCCATAGCGGCACGAATATTGATGTAAATGAGAATAGTAGAAGATTTCCGCATTCCCGATATAACATGCGGGGCATCTTTTCCCTCTACGGTAGCAGCGATGCCTTGGTCCATCGACTTGAAGCCCCTAGGAAGCCCGGACGCGAAGTGGATATGATTCCTTCCCATGCATCTCAGGCCACCAGATTTCAAAATTAAACGCCAAGCGGGCTCATCAGTGCCGTGGACACATAGCTCTGGCACATTCCCGCTTTCCTCGCTGACTTCCGTTAACAGGCCTTCCGTCTCGACACTGATGGAGTGGCCCTGATTTGCACGGATGATGTAGTCGCTTGGGTCGTCAGACTTGGGGGTTGGGTCGAAGGCCTCGGATTCGAGTCGGTTTACTGGGGAAGAGGTGATGTTGGAGGAATCGCTAAGTGATGAGGCGAGGATCATCGAGAAACGTTGTTTATCGTTTTCGGCGACCATGGCGCGGAGTTCGGGGAAGGTTATGTTGAGCGATTTTAGGGCGCGCGTGTTGAGCTGAAAGAATTTAGAAACTGAGCTCAAGCTGAAGTATGGATGCTGGGTGAAGAGGAGTAATATGGATACTGTGGATAATCCAAAACAGACATCGAAAATCGCTATCTATAACGCAATATTTCGCAACAGGAAAGAAGTATGAGGAAGTGCACGGATGGAAATATAAAATGCCAGACGATATAACGATAGCTTACAGCATCCTGAACACTAACATAGCCGCCCTTCCCTAGCTTCAAACCCTCCTGATTCGCACCATGTCTCAACAGCCAACTCACTTTCCTGGAAACCTGTTGATCACGAGGTAGGTCTTTCGGGTTGCGCCCACCACGGGCCACTCGTCTAGTAGTCATGAAAGAAAATGGTCGCTTGAGTAAATGGTTGGGCGGAATGTTGCTGGATGGGAATGGATTGAAAGTGGGCGGAGAGGCAGAAAATACTAAGTAGAACAAGTTAAATTGGTAGTGGTAGAGGGATTTAGTGAGTCAAGGTAAAGGATTGAAGTTAGTGTGGCGAATCGCCACAAGCACGGACGGGAAACCATAGACCAACCAACAAAGAGGAACAGCCCACCAGCCACATTTGCACTCGTTAAAATATTCCACTCTGTTGACCAGCCACCACCATGATAGACACCAGCGGGTTATATATATCCTAACTTTATTTCAAATCTACAAGGCCGACCACAGACTCAGTTTCAAGACCGATTCGTTACTGTCCGCCAAGGCTGCGTCTTCACATTCAACCCAATAAAATTTTGTGGAAAGTGTTGAGAAGAGCCAATCGGAAACAAAATCCTGACCCAAAAACGCCAGTTGCATGCTCTATGATTTTGGTATCTCCCCAATCGCTAGATCGTATCCAAACTTAAGCCATTGTAAGAATGGCCCTTTTCAAAAGTTTCAAACTGGAAAGGAAATCCAATGACGCAAATTTGAAATCTGTTGATTAGAATTATGAAATACGGAATGGGTATCAGGAAAGGAAGAAGAGTCAGGGATTAACAACTTAACCTCGAGAGAACCTGCTCTCGGCCTTTGGGACTGCCTAGGGTGATACTTCGTAGCGAAGAGGGTATCATTTTAACAACCTACTCAATCCGGTTCGGTAATTCATAATATGAGACTGTGTCTGTACGTGTATCTTGACGGAAAAGTACCCACGAAAGAGGCCATGGCTCTTCAGAAGTGAGGCGGGTGTCAACAATCCGAAGGATTAGTGAAGTTCTCCTAGTCGTGAGACCGCCGCTCCGCGGAAATGAGGTTGGCATCTGTAAGAAGATCCTGAAAGCACTTATGGTAACTCAACTCCCTCTCTTGCTTCGTCTTCCATGGTATTCATTCTTGTTTCTTCGTCACCGCCAATTTCCCATCCCCATTCCAGCCGGGTCAACACCAGGGTTGCCACCAAACCCACTTCCATTACCACTCAGTCCCAGACCCTGATCCATGAATGTATTTGCCCATTCTTCACCGCCGAAGAGGTCATCGAAGGCCACATTGCCGCCGTCTGCGCCATGTATGTGAAGGCGATGTTGAGGGAGCTCCGGCTGGAACCGCTGTCCTTGTGTACCCGCCATTTGAGCGCCCTGCATCAGGTACATTGGCATTGGGCCAAAAAGTTGTACATCATTATCGCTCGGGTGAGGTGCCCTAGGGTCAATCGGCACATTCCCTTTCGGGTGACTGCTAGGACCAAATGTGGCAGGATGCGATTTCATGTCTACCCCAGAAGCTTGGAATCCTAAGTTCGACCTACTAGGCGATGAAGTCTTGGGCTCAAAATTCTGGAGATTATTATTCTCGAACGTTGTCATCGGTTGGTTTGGATATGCAAAGGGGTCAGCGGAGGGAAACATCATTGCGGATACATCAGAAACCGGGACGTTGAGGCCTGTAGGATCAACAACCGTATTAGTGAGTGAAGTAGAGGGATATGACTGAGTGGGTCCCTGAAGAGGAGTGTGGGTTTGAGGAAGGCTGAAGCCACTGAGATTGCTCGTCCCTGTGGATGTTGGGGTTAGGCTAGGGGTGGGGTCGAAGAAGTCGCTACTTGATTGGGAAGTCGACTGCCCGTAGGGGGAGTCAACACCAAGATTGGCGAGATGTGTTCCAGATATCGGGAGGGAGTGACCGAGGCTGGTGCGTTTGCTGTTTGGCATCGACTCAGGGAAGGTGCTCGCCCGGCGAGGTCCCATTTCAATTAACTCCGGATCCTGTTTGAACAAGCTGGGGCGGCTTTGGATGGACTGCGGTGAACTACCCTGCCTGCGTTTCTTGCTGCTGGCGAAAGGTCCACTATGTTTTACCGTTTTAGGTAGCCTCTCGAAAATGGTCTAACGCCTTTGTTAGTGTCCGTACAATGTGAAACACAACTGAAAGCCACATACATTTAGTGTGGCAGTACACCTATCTGCTGCCATACTTCTCTTGGCGAAATGTGCTAGTGTTTCTTTGCCTTCTAATGCATCACGGAAGAGCTCAGTACTCGTGGGGTTGTTCGGATTCTCTAATACGAAGTATATGATAGAAATGATCGCGAAGAAAGTCGTGTACATCGAAAACCAGTATGCTCCAATGAGGAGTCCTCCTTTCTTCATCTCTGTGGTAATGTGAATGATGTTCCGAGAAACGCTGATGCATGCTGAGGCGCAAGCGAATGCCCTTTGGTCGGCTGTCTTGGTTTTGTATGTTTGCGAGACGTAGTGCAGAAATGGGCGGTAAAGGAGTAGCTGCGCATGGCCAAAAGCCATCCTAAGAAGTTGTTGAACCCTGTAATGTGCCTCCGTGAGCGACATGGGTATCGCATGGAAGAATTATCGTGAACGTACCTGACAATAACTCTAGGCGCTTCTCCACCTGGTTTAAGCGCCATTGGAAGCCCGTCCAACCATTGCTGAAGATCTTGTTCGATTTCTCGAATCCTAGAATAGCTCACGGAATATGTGACTGAATTTTTTCCGCCAGACTGGGTACCTTGAATAGGATACACGTACTTGCAAATCTTCGCAAGGATCTGGACAATTCGAGTATGAGCATTGGCGCCGGCAACGAGAGAAATTCTCCCTTCGGGCATAGGGCGAATTTCTGTTTCTGTTATATATTCATCATCAACTTCAGTCGGCCAGTCTTGATCAATGTCTTCTTCATCGAGGAAGTGAGGTAACCCCAGCATAGCCCCAACGTAGGTGTCCATCTTGCGGACAACCCAGAAAACACGTTTTCGCGTCTCAGCCTCGATCGGACTAAAATTGTCGTTGAAGGATCGATGCAAACCCATGCGCAGGGCAGATCGTAAAGCAACGCCAACGTACGCATAGCAGGTCGATAGTTTCGCAGATGATTGCAGGAACTGAATCATGAACACTATTGCCTGCAGTGAAACCAAATCTCTGCAGTCTGCAATGTCCAGTAGTTGTCGAGAGGCCTTGAAATACTTGAAGCTGCAAAATGTTACCATGCATTTTCGATAGATTATTGTGGCGAGTTGGGCTTACCCTTCATCGATGGCGGATTCATATCCTATCTGGTCGAATTCGGCACTACTCTTCGCAAATAGTGTTCCTAGGGCGAGGACAGCATAAAGCAGGGGCAAAAATTGATTTTCTGCATTGCCATAGTTCTCCGGTGCAGTATTGTAGATCCGGTCCATCGACTTATAAAACGAGGGGATATGCACAACTCGTAGCAGCGCACCAGCATCGACTAAGGCATTGTCGCACAACAGTTTAGCTTCCTTCTTCGGGGGCAGATCAGTACCGGAGGGCAATGGGGTTGATGAGTCCACAGGCGAATCCTGGGCGGACTTTGGAGAGTCAAACACCTGTGACATGGGTCGGAACTTGACAAAGGGGGAGCTTGGGGAACCGTTAGAAGGGGCGATGATGTCTCCAAACTGTTGTTGCAGTCTTCTCATGAAACTGAGGCCTGAAGAGTGACCGTGATAGTCCCAATTCCCATCCTCGTCAAGATCGAGCTGGCCTGTGGCCTTGACCATCGACTCAAGATGCGATTCAGGGATTTCTTCTCCTGCTTGGTCGTCGCGCCGGTGCGACATGCGAGGACCGTGCGGATTCTGTAGAGGTCGTGGGCCACCCATTGGCAGTTGGGGAAGCATACCATTTTGCAAGTAATGGTCGATGTTCGGGTCATTCAAATCAAGATTGGGGAACACAAGGTGCAAAAGTGCCTTTGCACGCTTCAATTGAGTCTCCAAGGCTTCGATATATTGCGGGGCAGCGTTGCGCCTGCGATTTGATGGCTGATCGTATGTACATTCTTCATAGGTTCTACGTCAGCATGCGGCGGCGGGCAACGTCGTTGGATACGGAAGGCCAGACGTACCATAGCTGTAGACAGTGCAATGGGTGCAGGGCTGTTTGCCGTCGCATTTGATCTTCTTCCGTCGACACTCATCGCATGCGCGGGTCACTCTTCGCCGCTTTTGCAAGGGCGCAGATGCCGGCTTCTGCGGTTGGTCGGCGTCATCGTCGTTGATTGGCGACGGCTGATCGGTGGTGTCTGGAGTCTCTTCGACCTGAGGCGTCTCCCACTGGCCGGACTGGGAGGGACCTGTGCTATTGAGGTCCAGAGTCTCGGAGGCTGGAGAGTCCATGTTGTGGTGCATAGATGGGCAGCATTGGGCTGGGTGATAGGAGCTAAGAAGGAATCAAAGAATTGTCATCAGTGGCGGTGACTCAGCAAGGTGGAAGATGCGAGGGCCCGAAGAGCGCAGAGCCAGCAGCGAAGAGTGGACAGCTTCACCTAGCGTAAAGGTCACAGGATTAGCATGCTGGGTGGAGTCTTAGCGGCGCTCTCTGGCGGTCGTCTCCCGCTCTTAGGACTGCTTGGAGTGAACTGGCGTTAGCGCGGGCCTCTAACTCCGCGCCGAGCACGACAGAGGGCCAACGACAAAGACCTGGGCGGAGGAGCCCGCTTCCAAGGCGCTGGTGAATTGCTGGCGAACCCTTCGTATTAGTGCCGCTGCAGGTGCTGTGTTGCGAGCGGGATAATTAATGAGGGTGCTGTATGTCGTCGTCATGGTGGTTTACCACCCCCTTCACTAAACAGCCAGCAGTTGATGCCAGGGTTGCAGCTTCGCAGAAACAGTTTGGCGGAGACAGTACACGTACGCCAAGCAGGCGCAGGCTTCGCTTATCTGCATGCTGTGGCGTAGGGTGGAAGTAATTGGGCAGTGCAGAGGCGCATGTGCTGCACCAGGCTGCGTTTGGGGAAAGGCTACAGCAGGCAGGAAGCGACAGCGGAAGGGTAGTCGTCGGAGGCAAGCAACTCCCGAGGCTTAAGGCTGAAGGCTTAAGGCTGACATTAGCGGCGCTTGATCTTCTGTTCCAATTTGCCTGCTCTTTTTTTCGCCAGTCTCCAGTTGCCTTCGTGACGCCTTTTCTCAGCCTACCGGAAAGAGGCATGATCGGCGCCGGCTTCGTATTGAGCCCCATCATGCCCAGTTCCATTCGAGAGTGCAACTCGCCAGTCAAGCCACGCATCAGCACTCCAATGAGGACAGTTTATCCGGGGCTAACTTCTGCCCTTCCCACGAGGGGCTGGTGGACCCTTGGGACTTGGTCACATTCTTGGATTTCGAGGTCGCACAACTTCACTTCCCCACTAATTCTATATCTTGACCCTGGTGAGTACGGCAATCCGACCGAAAACAGGGTCGATCGAACGTGGGACCTATGAATAGGGTCAATATTTAAGGTACATCGTCGGGCCTCCCGAGCCTGCCAATGCGAAAATGCCATTGTTAGCAGGCCGTAAGAGTTTTGATTGTAGGCAATTTTGTTGAGCCTGTCGGCAATATCCTGAGGCATCAAAATACCTGTGGGCCCGTTGGCCCGCTAGAACATGACTCAATATCTTCGAATCCCAAGAGGGCAAGAAAGATTGGTTCCAAAAAGGATAAAGAGGAGACACGTACTCTTAATCGCGGAATAGAAAGAATCAGGGTAGATCCCAATAACCACTTTATTGGGAGGCTGCTACGAATTCGTGTTGGACAAGTCCTCCGAGTATCGGACGAAAGTCGGGCGGTTTTGGTCGGGCGGTCTTCAATTCCAAACCGTAATAGTTGACTAAGCTCATGGTCAGAGTTAGAAGCCGTTCCAGAGCCGTGCTTGCTGCAATTCAAGTCTCATGGTGGTAATTTGGGGTAGTAGGGAGTGGAGGTGGCGCCGCGGCAAAACAAATCCCTTTCTTAGTGAGGAACATCAGCATTCTCGTTCATGGGATGTAAAACGTCTGCCTGTGTAGATTAACGCTGTCTATCATCTAGGCGTCATGGTTTCTAGTGTTGCTCCACGGTGCTTCGAAAGCCCATTTCGCCTCGCTTACCGACGGTCCTGATTCAATTCGGCCCGGCGCTCGACCTACGCACAATTACGTACATGGGCCGTCCTGCCGGATTTCCCAAAAATTATTTTAGCAGATGGCGCTGAACTTTGCATTCAGATGGCGGGGTTTGAAGCGCCTCACAGGTGGCCCGAGTGGCGTCGCAGAGTAGGTATATCCGACCCAGCCCGGAGAAAGGCATCGAGTCCGAATGGGAATGCCGTAACGGACGGAATCTGATAAACAAATACGGATCCGTACAAAGCAGGGATTTGGCTATCGCCGGGTGAATCAATCTGAGCAACAGGTCTTCAGGTTGAGACTTAGATGAAAGATGCCCTTTCCAGAGAGGTCGACGTGGACAAATCAACTATCCTAGATAAGCACATCGTGGCCTTGAGCCAGATGACCAGTCCTGCGCCTTCGAAAAATCGAGATACTTGGATTCCGTCGAGTGGTGAGTCGCGTGATAGCCTCGACGAGCCTGAAGCCGACGACTAGGATGGCTGACCCCAAGCCGATCCTATCAATTGTGAAAGTATGATGAAATGCAAAACTCGACCTTTTGCAATTTCCACCTGCACCCTTATCACAAGGAGCTGATGCTCGTCTGATGGCGATGTTGGACTTCGCTACAAAGACTTCATCCAACCCTAACCCCGCAGCAGATAACCCCACACCGTCGGGCGAACAACTGCGAGCTCGCTCTAAATATGTGCCGTTGGATGGGATTTCTAGTCCTCAGACTGTGGCATGAGCTCGTGAAGTTTTGTTTCTTAAAGCGCATTGTACGGATCCTTACGTACTGTTACTTCGCAATCAGGCTCGTAAGAAGAAAGCATCTGGCTTCGCTCACTTATTCTCTTGGTACGCGAGTAAATATATAGCCTACTAGTCAAGTCAGAATGGCTGCACGGTTATTTTATGACAAGGACTGTCCTCTTGATTGTCTCAAAGGCAAGACGATAGTTTTCATTGGATATGGCAACCAGGGAAGGGCTCAAGCGCTGAACTTAGTAAGTTCCCACTAAGTTATTCGTCACCACCGCGAGATATAGCCGTGGAGACTCCCGTGCTCCGGTATGGATATCCAAATGAAATGTATACTGACCACAACCAAGCGAGACACGTTCAAGAGTGAACAGCTGGAACCTACGCCAAAGATCGTCATCGCCAATATAAAGGACTCTTACTCATCAAAAGCCGAGCAAGATGGTTTTGGTTTCACCTCCGACTGGAAAGCGGCGGCGGCAGAGGCCGACGTGCTGTTTCTTTTAGTCCCAGACCAGGTCAGGGTCAAGCTTTGGCTGGTTCACCGCCGCCACTAACTAGGCACAGGTGCAGCCCCAGCTTTTTAACGAATTGATCGCTCCAACCTTGCAAAAGACGGCTTGCATCGTAGTAGCCAGTGGCTACAATGTATTCTATAAACATCTTAATATGGCGAAGTCGAATGATGTTGTTATGGTCGCCCCGCGAATGATTGGAACGTCTGTGAGAACTCGCTATGAGAGTGGCGAAGGCTTCCCATGCTTTGTCTCGGTGGAACAGGATGGGACTGGAAAAGCCTGGGAAGTTGGGCTGGCGCTAAGCAGAGGTATTGGTGCAACAAAGGGGGGGGGTGATTGAGTCGTCTGCCCGGGAAGAGACTTTGATGGACTTGTTTGCGGAACAAGCGCTTTGGCCGACCATCATTGCGACGTTCAACGAGGCATACTCAACCCTGAAAGGACTTGGTTGCTCGGATGAAGCATTGGTCCATGAAATGTGGATGAGCAAAGAATCGGTGAATTTGGACCTTGGATGTCCCCTCCCATCCCCACCATTAACAATTTACCCAGGCAGAGATCTTCGAGAAGGCAGCTGAAGATGGGTTCGTAAAACAGCTCGTGCATCACAGTTCAGTCAGGTATGTATCCCGAAGGCGGTAACAATTCTGGCAGGCTAATGAAGTCAGCCAATATGGCCAGCTGAAAGGAAGCCTCGAAGTTGATACAACCGCAATTAAGAAAGAGTTCAAACGAATCGCAGAGGAAAGAGTTTTAAATGGAGCATTTGCGAAGGAATTCATGTCCCTAGACAGGGACGGGCCAGGTGTTGAGAGAACCCTGGAAGAGCTTTATGCGAAGGCGAAGAACAGTGAACTGGCAAGAGGGGAGGCTAGAGTGAGAGAGAGACTTGGCTTGAAGTAGCGTAGAAGCCGGTTAACGTTCTCGGTTCCCTGTATCTTGAGCCTGATGCAGCATGAGTGGCTTCATGGTCGATTTCCATGGTCAAACAACTCTCAAGGTGACTGGCTTTTTTGACAATGGAGGGCTGTTAGGAGTTGGGCGGACTTTCGGATGGAATTTTGTGCGGTTTCCCCATATTCTCCTATCCCTTCTGGAGTGGAGTGTCATAGAGATTAGAAGCAAAACGTGATTTAAACCGTGAGGCTAGAAGTTGCGAATTTGGGGTGTGAGAATGTGAAAAAGGAATAGAGGGGCATAGTTACAAAACCTAGTAATATAGCTATGCCGTGATCTTGGAAAGCCATAGCTGCGAAGAGGTGATTGAGGCTGGTGCTCTTGAAGTAGTTGTATCGGACGCGAACTAAGCCATATTGGGGAAGGGCGTTTCGCCTAATCACCGCCAAGCCGTTAAACCACACACGAACAGGAATTTGTCGATTCTCTGGACTTGACTCCATCAAACTAACACACCAGCAACCCCCCCGAGCACGATGTCGACCTTCGATCCAGTCGTCGTGGTATGTATGCTGTTTCATATCACTTCGTTGCGCCTCACACTTTCGGTGGGATTCGGGCGGATTGGCGTGAAGGCGCAATTGGCGTGCACAATGCCATTCTTCTCCGACATGAGCTATTAAGCTGACTCTTGTTCCCTAGATTGATGGAAAAGGCCATCTGCTTGGTCGTCTGGCCAGCACGGTCGCGAAGCAGCTGCTAAATGGCCAGAAGATTGTCGTAGTGCGCTGCGAGGCCCTCAACATATCCGGAGAGTTCTTCCGGGCGAAGCGTACGTCTCTGCCCTCTCGAAATTTCCGATACAATACACGCGCGATGGAAGTCACATCCGATTGTGGACACAGGGCTGATATTGTGGGATTTTAGTGAAGTACTCGGCCTTCCTCAGGAAACAGACCCGTTACAACCCAACTCGAGGAGGTCCCTTCCACTTCCGAGCACCGTCCAAGATGTTCTGGAGAACCGTCCGTGGCATGATCCCGCACAAAACTGCACGCGGAGCCGCCGCAATGGAGCGCCTGAAGACTTTCGAGGGCGTCCCACCACCATACGACAAGAAGAAGCGCATGGTTGTACCCCAGGCCCTAAGGGTGCTGAGGTTGAAGCCCGGCCGCAAGTACTGCACTGTTGGACGGCTGGGCCATGAGTTCGGCTGGAAGTACCAGGATGTTGTTGCTAGGTATGTCGCCTCCCGGAATGTATTGTGAAGACCACAAGTTGACTCAGTTTGCACAGGCTCGAGGACAGGAGGAAGGCGAAGGGTGCTGCATACTACGAGCGCAAGAAGGCCGCGCGGAGGCAGTTGGCGGAGGCCCAGAAGACTGCCAAGGTGGATGGAAAAGTCAAGTCGCAGCTTGCCGAGCTCGGTTACTAGGTGGCGGTGCTGGGATGCGATGAGCTTTCGGAGGGTTGAGGACGTGGGTTGGCGTGGAGTGCATTGGTCTCATGCGATCTCTTCAACCTCTATCATAAACCCGGCCTCTTGAGGGGTGTTCCTGGCAAAAAGGGCATATATCGCCGGTGTTCGACTAATGCTCACGAATATCTGGGTCTCTTCAAGGTCGGCCAATTCTTTTCGTCACACAATCACGGCTAGAAGAAATCAAATTCCAGAGCTGCATGTTCTTGGCGATTTTGGGAATGTGGTGTGTTCTCAGGCTCGGTGCTGTCGTGTCCATGAATCTGGGGTGCGTAAGGCCCGAGCTTGCCTGCTCTCTCCCCATCCAGTCTCCCCACACGGTCTTTCCCTCACCTCACCTCTTCGTATCTTGATACCTGAGGTTCTCATGGACGCGGCCCGATGGTTTCGGCCGGGCAGGAGGAGAAGACTGCCACGACGGCTACAGATCCCCTTGTGTCCAATGGCAGTCGACCTCGGCTTCGGTCCTCAGCTCTTGTCACACGTTGCCCCCTGTCAAGCTTCCCCAGATATTCAGACCGGCCATACTTAAACGCGACCGCGCACTCTGCCATGTACTTGAACTTTCCTAACAGAGTTGTTGGACGCACGAATCCTGCAAGACCTCTTCAGCTCGGTAGCAATTCCTTCTCTCAGGACCCGGGGCATTTTAGCTTTGGCGGCTGAGACTCCGCTTTTTGCTTGAGCTTGGATAATTACTCCACACCCCAATTACCCCAGACTGTAAACATCAAGACGGTACGGATTCACCAACCGTCGAACGATTAAAGTTTCTGTACAATTTGAAGAGACTTTGAGGGTATCATGTCGCCGCTCGACCGATTGCAGAAACTCGCCTCGCATTTCTCGTCGCCGACCCCAGTGCCTGACTCGCAGACGGTGATACAGCCTGGAGACAGCCATGAATACCACCACCGGCATAACTTTCACACGTTGAGCCCGACGAGCTTTCTGTGGAGGGCAGCGCAGATTGAACCGGATGTACGTGCAATTGCTCTTTCAACGAACGGACACAGAGTCTCAACTCCATCCACCCGAACAACGCTTGGAGAGAGATAAATAAGCTAATAGAGGTTATAGGCTACAGCAATATACCACGTAACTGCAAACGACAAAATCCTGCGTCGCTCCTACGCCGAAGCTGCCGATCGCGCTCGCGGTCTCGCATACTACCTCAAAAAGCACGGTTACAAACGCGTCGGCATCCTCAGCACTAACACCCCTGCATTTCTCGAGGCGCTCTTCGGCATCGCAGCCGCTGGTGCCGTGAGCGTTGCAGTCAACTACAGACTCAAGACGGATGACATTTCGTACATCTTCCAACACTCGGAAGTCGATGCCATCATCGCGGACTTTGAGTTTGAAGGACTGCTGGAAGGCTACCTGAAGGTGAAGCCTGAGACACGGGTAATTGTGGACAACGATACCGATGCGACTGAGGGTGAGCTTTCAGGGCCTTTCGACGAGGCCGTGTTGGAGGGACTTCAGTACGACCATTCCCTCGGCGAGCACGGCTGGGCGGGTCTTGAGGCCCAGGCTGGCAGTGAGGAAGATGTAATCGCACTCGCCTACACCAGCGGTACTACTGCGCGCCCCAAGGGCGTCGAGTACACCCATCGGGGCTGCTACCTCGCGGCCCTCGGCAACGTCATTGAATCCGGGCTCAACTACGACATAGGCAGATGCAAATACCTCTGGACACTCCCCATGTTCCATGCCACTGGGTGGACGTTCCCGTGGGCCATTACAGCAGTCCGAGGAACGCACTACTGTCTTCGGAAAATCGACTACCCCGAAATTTGGCGCCTACTAAAGGAAGAAAAAATCACGCATTTCAATGCCGCGCCGACGGTCAACACACTGCTGTGTGCGGCAAAGGAGGCAGAGAGATTGGAGCATCCGGTCCGCGTTACCGTTGCGGCGAGTCCACCCTCAGCGTGGCTGTTTGAGCAGATGACGGATTTGAATTTGCATCCGGTACATGTATATGGGCTTACAGAAACGTATGGCCCCATAACTAAGGGCTATCATATGCCGGAATGGGAAGAGATTCCCGTCAAGGACAAGTATGCGAAGATGGCTCGACAAGGCCACGGTTTTGTAGTATCCCTCCCTTGCAGAGTCATCAAGCCGGAGGAACCTGAGGGTGTGCTGATCGATGTCAAGAAAGACGGGAAAGAGATTGGGGAAATAGTGTTTGAAGGAAACATCTGTGCGAAGGGGTATTATAAGGATGCTCAGGCGACAAGGAAGCTTTGGGCAGGTGGTGTTAGTCATTCTGGGGATCTGGCGGTTTGGCATCCAGATGGCGCGATACAGATCCTGGATCGTGCGAAGGATATCATTATCTCTGGTAAGCTTTTTCTACTCCCCTTCTTCCCTTTCGCTCCCATACACTATCGCCTCACTCTAAAGAGATCGAACTAATCCCTTATCCAGGCGGCGAAAACATCTCCTCCGTAGCCCTGGAATCGCAACTCTCCACGCACCCCCATATCCTCGAAGTTGGCGTCGTCGCCGTCCCAGACTCGCACTGGGGCGAACGTCCTAAAGCCTTTATCACAGTCAAACCTGGACACGAGGTCAAGGGTGAAGACGTGATATACTGGGCAAAAAACCAGAGTGATATTAGCAAATTCATGGTTCCGAGGGAGGTGGAGATAGTCCAGGAACTACCTAAGACGAGTACTGGCAAGTTGAAAAAGAATGTTTTGAGGGAGTGGGCGAAGCATGGAGTTAAGAAGATCTTGATCTAGAGAGAGAGAGGGCTTGACAGGGATAGGTAGGGGAGTCTAAAGACGATGACGTTGGATTACCTCGTTGAGTATTTGTATAAATGTGTTGCAAAGTTCATAAAACTGTTTAGATTATTGTTGGAGCATATGGATTGGGAATGGAAAGTAGAAGAGTGTCTATTCACCAGGTCTTCTCAACCTGTACAGACCCTAGTGTAAACCAAGGACCTTTGATCAAGTGAGCTAAGCATCAATATGCCCCTTCCTACACACCTGGAGGGAAGAGTGTGCAAAGCGGGCAGAAGAGAAAATTAGAGAAAGCCAGCCAACGCCATGCTAAAAGGCAAATCATGTATCCCACCCATCCCACCATGTCATGCATATGCAGCATGTAACTCCTAAGCCTGTCGATACTAACACATAAACACCATTAAAGAAAATAGAACCAATGAACATGTATCCGTGCAACCAGGTCTTCCCGAGGTCCTACAAAGCCGGGCCCCCTATCCACCCACCCAACCGCTAACCCTTCATCCTCCCCAAGAAACCCTCCAAATCAAATTCCTCCTCATACTGCCTCTCATCCCACAGCTCTCCCAAATCATCCAAGAAGCCCTTCTTCCCCTTCTCGCGTACCTCACCCGTTGCATCCACAGCGTCATTTTCATCAATACCGGTTCCGTTGTCGTTCGTAGGCGGAGGCGGTAGGGCTGCGGGATCCGTGGAGTCGGCGGAGACGTTAAAGAGGTCGAGGATTTGGTCTGTTTGCATGGAGCCTAGACCTGCATTTTGCTGGTTTACGACGGTAGAGGCGACGTCGATTTTGAAGCGTTGGAGACTTTTGGATATTAGCATGTTGTTTATTTCTGGGAGAAACAAAGTGGGTGTGGAGAGGGGTAGGTCTTACTTCAAAATCTTCTCCTCCAACGTTCCCCTCGTAACAATCCGATAAACATTGACCACTTTCTTCTGCCCAATTCGATGTGCACGATCCATGGCCTGGATATCTTTCTGGGGGTTCCAGTCATGCTCGACGAATATAACAGTATCTGCACCCGTCAAGTTCAACCCAAGGCCGCCAACACTGGTCGTCAGAAGTAGAACATCATAGGACGGATCCGAGTTGAATTTGTTGACAATATCCTGCCGTTTGCTTGTTTCGACGCTGCCATCAAGGCGCATGAATTGTACAGAAGGCAAGGCCTTTTCAAGAACGTGGGTTTGGACCATGTCGAGCATTTCTTTCATTTGGCAGAACACGAGGGCCCGGTGCTGGGATACAGCTTCGGGTAGATCACCGATGCTGTTGCCGTTTGTTTTCTCCACGTCCGCAGCGCCGATGCCGCAGTCAACGAGCAGATCTTTGAGAGCGCCAAGTTTGGGGGCATGCGCGATGTCCTCTAGAGAGGTGTTGTGCTGCTTGAGATACTTTTGTGTCGCGTCGTAATGTTTGTGCTGTGGCTTGATCACCAGCGCGGGTGAGTTGCAGAGTTTCTTCATGTATTGCAAGGCTTGGAAGATGTGCTGTTTGCTTTCTCGGTCTGCGGATCCAGCTTTGGTTTGAATCTCTTTCCCTTCTTTCTTGGTGAAGTCCTCGAAGAGTTTGCGTTGCAGGTCTGAGAGATCACAGTAGTAGTTCTGTAGGATCTTTGGGGGAAGATCATCGAGGACTTCCTCCTTGAGTCGGCGCAGGAGGAACGGGAGGGCTTGCTTATGTAAAGCTTCAATGGCGAGAGCGCCAGCTTCTTGTTCTTTAGAAGATGACTTGGCGAAACGAGATGCGGCGATGGGCTTTGCAAAGCGTTCTTGGAAGACCTTCTCAGTACCTAAGAACCCAGGCATGAGGAAGTCGAATAGTGACCAGAGCTCCAAGACGTTGTTCTGAATCGGCGTGCCAGAAAGGATAAGACGGTGGTTCGATTGAAAGTTTTTGACAGCTTGACTCGTCTTTGACTTGGAGTTCTTGATTAGATGGCCTTCGTCGAGGACACAGTAGTTCCAACTCAGTGGCTTGAGAACGTCATTGTCGTTACGACATATCTCGTAAGACGTAATGACGACATCGACTTTGTCGAGTTGTGACCTATGTAAACTGCGTTGGGAGGGGGAGCCAACATAGGCAACAGAAGAAAGGAAGGGAGCATATTGTCTGATCTCCTGCTGCCAATGGCCTGACAGCGTAGGAGGACAGACAATAAGTGAAGGTAAGCGTCGATAATTAGGATCTTGCGTCTTGGAATACTCTTCCGCTCGCATGTGATGGTCGCTGGCAACCATGCAGAGCGTTTGTAACGTCTTCCCGAGACCCATATCGTCACAAAGGATACCATGTAGATTGTAGCGATTGAGGAATGCGAGCCAATTGACCCCGTCTTGTTGGTATGAGCGTAGCGTAGCCTTGATGCCAACTGGGATCTCGAAAGGTTCGACTTTCTTTGCATCAAGCATCTGCGCGACGAACTTGCGCTCCCGGTCTCGTCCTTTGAGCAACGTCTCAGGCAAACCAGGTGGATCAGGAATGCCAGCTTCAAGGGGTACAAGCTTCACAAGGGTTGCGAAGCTAGTTGTTGCCAATAGACGAACATCGTTGTCAGAGTCGCTCATTCGACCGAGAACTGGAGTGATCAGGAAGATAACATATGGTAAGATGCCATCTTCCATGACGTGAATGAGATGGTATATGCATTCGATCGCTCCTTGTCGACCGTGGATATTGCTGCCATTGCCAATGGAAGGGAGGACATTCTCCACCAACATCGTAATACCTTCAACAGGCATAACGCTACAGATGGTAGCAAAGCACTTGGCGGCTGCATATCGGAGCACGTATAGTCTCGACTGTAGAGCCTTGGCTATGAGGGGGAGAAGGTCCTTCACGAACCCTCGCACATTCGGGGTGAACTTGCCGGCTAAGGCTCGGAGTGTGGACAAACCATCAACCACCTCTTGACCAAAAACACCGTTGTCATGCGTGATTTCGACAGGCAAAGTATCCTCCGTAAAGGCTTTCTTGATAGGACGCTCGATCAAATCCTTGAGAATCGGCACCTTCTCGAAGATCTGGTCTCCAAATTTCTCCGCGACTTGCTCCAGAGCCTCGCGCGCACCTCGTCTTGTGATCCGAGCATTCTTCGCGTCCTCCGCAAATCTGGCGGCATCGGGATGATCGCGGATGTCCTCGTCCTTCTTCAGTGTGAGGATGCCGGTCTCAATATGAGCTTGGCCAATGAATTCTGGCGTTTCCGCTGTTTCCATACAATAAAACTTGACGAGATTGCCAACAACTTTATTGACAACCACAGTTCGGTTTGATTTGACAAGATGGACGATGAAACCCGCAACAGCAGCAGCCGAGCGCTTCTGCAATTCAACATTCTCTTCCTTTTTGACACTATCCATCATTGCTTTTATAGTTTGCGCAGGTTTCTTTGGCGGAGCGCTAAGAGCAACAAGTGCACCTGCAGCAGCAGATTTGATTCGGATATCTCGCTGCTCTTTGACTTCTTTGGCTTCGTGCAGAGATGTCTGCACCTCGGCCCTTGCAGCCTCTAATTGAGGGGTTGCAACCATGCGTGCTGCTGGAGTCAATGCTTTCTTTAGCTTCTCATAGTGCAAGTCGAGAATCTTCTCCGCGTCCGCAGTCGAGAAGGCGTATGGGCTTGCATCAGGATCGCCTTGTACGACTACCGCAATTTGAGGAACATTGGCAATGTGGTGATCGCGGAAGAGATTGATGAGCGCGGTGCACTGGGTGCGGACGACTTGAAGTTTTGGAACGAGGTCTTGATATGCGCTTGGTCTCTCTCCTTCAACGATGGGAAGAAGCACAGAAGCGAAATCGCCAGCCAACTCATCCTTAGCCGCGAGCGACTTCCCAAACTCCTCAATGATCATCGCGGTAGTCAGTTGAGTACTTGAGTTTGTTGACGCAAGAGGTAGTATGAGCCGAGGTTTGAACGTCTGTCGCCGTGACTGCTCAGGCCAGGCTGCTATGGCTTTACCCAAAGCTTGTGCAGTGGAGATCCTTGACCGGATCATGACATCGACGCCGACGAGTTCAAGGTCGCCGGACATCATATGACCATCCACGTTATGACTCGGCGACGTTGGTGGTACCATCAAATCTTCCTTCCCAAAGCGTGACTTCTTTCGCTTCTTGTATGCCGGCTCGTTAGCCGAACCTGGAGGCGTGGATCGACGGCTCTGTGAGTGTGCTGGTGGACTAAAAAGCTGACCAGAGGGACGAATGAGAAGTGAATGATCCATGGCAATCGGATGACGAGGTACACCAATTGGAGTGAGAGTTAGTGGAATAATGGCATCGAGGATTGGACCGAGGTGGGTGGGCAGTTCGTTGGTCCCATCGACGAGACGGGCAATGATGGCATCCCAGAGCTGGAGTGATAATCTGAGAACGCCCTCATTCCGCTCCAGGAGGATATTTTGGAAAATCAAACGCAAGGCTTTGCTATCAATCCAGCCATCAGTGCCTGGCCCTTCAATGTTGAGGAAGGTGAGCAGTGCCCGAAGAACGGCAGCGCGAACACTGGTGATTGTATGTCTGAGGAAAGGAAAGAGACGTGGTACTAATTCATGAAACGACTGGGATGGATCTTGTCTAGCATTAGCCTGCATCGCGTCGAGTACTTGAGGGAAGCTGCAGAGTTTGGCGAGGAGGTCCATCACAAATCCAGTGCTTGCGCTCAAGTCGTCCTGCAGGTTTGAGAGACAAGCCCAGACCTGGTCAATGAGGTTCTCGAGCGCCTTTGGTCGCATCTCCACAAATTCCTTCGCGACAGGAATAAGTGTGGCTGCGCTGACGGCGCGCACATCATCGTCGTAATCAGAAAGGCCTTTGATGACGGCAGCGAGGACACCATCCATGAGGGATCCGTCTTCAAGAAGTAGATCGTTCCGTACAGCGACCAGGTACCGCATGCCAATCATGCCTCCTTGGCATACTTGCCAGGCAGACATCTCAGCATCCTTCTGCATGACAAGCCGATAGAGGACATTGAATGTTGCGACAACATTCTCGAGTGACAAGTACTGCAATATGGAACCTAGTGCTTGGCCAGCTGTCTCTCGAATAGGCGCGACAGCATTATCAGAGGTATAATCAGCAAATCGATCGAGCATGAAGACGCAGCATATGCGACATGCAAGATCGTTGAGCCAGCGTTGATTAAGCTTGTCGTTTTGCGATCGAGTCTTTCCCTGCTGCCTTCCGGCGCCAGCACCATGAACGCGAACGACTTCTCGGAGACCCATGGTAGCACCATGGCGCACCTCCCAGCTGTGGTCAAACAGCTCAACAGTCAGAAATTCGCACAATCTTTCGAAGGGCCATTCAAGACCACTCTCCTCGGCTTCCGTTTGAAAGGACGACTTGTCGGGTATTGGAGCACCCTTAAACTCCTTGACAAATTTTGTGTCATCGTCGCCACTTTTTCGGTCCAGGGAGAAGTAGTCGCCGATACTGCTGTTTTCGTCACCATTCTCTTCTTTAGGCTCTTGTTTAATGGGGTGCGGATGAGCATTAGATGGGGTATGGGGGTAATCCGTTTGTGAGCTGGCGCGACGACCTGGACCGAGATCGACAATATGTACTTTGTTTGCTCGGTTCTGGACATCTTTCTTCGCCTTGCGCTTAAGCATATTGAGCTGGCGTTTGCTCAAATTGGGCTGTTGTTCACTGGTAGGCGTGGCCCCTGGAGGAGGGGATGCACATGATGCTGAAGTGATGCTGTCAGACCGGGAGACGGAAGTGTCCAGACGATGCATCGCAGGAGTTCTAGTACCAGGAGTTTGGATAGTGATATCGTTCTCTGTAACTAGATCTTCTTCAATATATTCCCCACCGAGACCAAGTCGGGCGGTGAGGCTCTTCTTTTGATGTGACAAGCGTGCTGCAGGGTCCATGGCTGCGAGTTTGAAGTCATACTCCCTGCCGGCGCTAGCCAAGAGGGTTTTGCCGAACTTCAGAATGGAAGCGATGTCGAGACTGCTAAGATCAAGTTGGTCTTCGCTGGGCGAGAGGCTATCATCGCCATTCTCTTCCTTCTTGACGGCAGAACCGTTAGTCCCTTCAGATTTGACATGACCGTTTGATTGATCCTTGATGGGTTCGTCTTCAGTATTGGGGTCGTACTTCTCGGCATTCTCAACAATGCCACCGACGGCCTTGGCAGCAGCAACCCTTGTGTCCCAGTTCTTTGAGCGCAGGAAGGGAATAACGCGCGTCAGTAGATTGAAAAGTTCATCTGGATGCTGTTTCTGGACGTCGGATATTTGCTGAACAGCGGTGTTCTTGATGACCTGAGTGCTGCCACTTTCGAGAAGGCTGGGAAGTATTAGTCAGCAAAAGACGAATGATTGGGGGTTAGAGGAGAGAAAAAATGAAGGCCCAATAGAAAAGTGAACGAATTAAAAGCAAACTTACGTCACGAGACGGTCGAGCCTTGTGACACTACGAGGACGTCAGCCAACTCGATTCATGAATGCATATGAGTGTGCAGTACGTACCTCATGCTGGGCAGAGTGTGGACCCGGAAGGCGGTCGGCGTGAAGCAAGCGACCGGGCCGGGGGTTAGCGATTATTATATATTATGGTGGGGGGTTCAGCAAGTAAAAGAGGAAAGAAGAATCCATTCATTCAAATTCCGTCATGCATCGAATAGTGTCACAACACGGCCGTCACGTGATGTTGAGGTCCGTGTTTCGTGCCCAGGTGCAGGTCGGGTGTGCAGGCCTGGAGCGTGAGCGGCGGGACTACTGACAATATATGTGCTTAAATACTGCCATCAACTGCAGCCCAGGTGAGCACGGGCCCCTGTCTCAGGGTGAGAAAATTCAACGATGTCGACAACGCGAACAAACCGCATCCGTCGCGCGTGTCTCCATTTCACCGTCTGCACTGTCTGTAAGACGCATATTGATTAGAGGTCCAAGGTTCCTGATGCGATCCTCGTTTGCGCGATGCAGAACCTTGGAAAGCGCGAATGTTGCGCCCGAGTCGCGCCTTCCTTCACAGCTTGACGACTTGTCGCTGCTAGCCCGATTGGGTCAACTCCCATCACCTACGATTCACCGCTTTTCTCTCCGCTCTCGCCTCACAGACTCTCGGGCAGATCTTTTCAACACTGCATTTACCATATTCGGCGCATCCATCTCCTCAGTTACACCATCAATGATCATGATGATGATGATGATCATCATCATCATCTAGCGCGTCGTGATGGGCGCATCTTCCATTATCTGTCGCGACTAGGCTCGTCCAGGTGCCGCACAGAAAGAATCTGTCCTCAAGGCAGGCACCAGCAGCGCCACCGCCCACACGAGGCGGAACATTATCTTTCACCGGCTTGCTGCAGTACTTTCTCCTGAGCCAGATCCACTTCAAACGACACGCTCCAATCTCCACAGGTTCATGTGCCTTTCAACCCCTTCTCTCGCATTCCCAACATAGGTTAAAGCGGATCCTCCGGATGTCGGCGGGCCTTGCGAAACAGCCTGTGATGTCCGGCCGCTGTCGACGAAATCGCGCTTGCTCTCGCCGTAATAAAGATGCCCGTTGATCGCCGTGCGGCTGCCCCTCTGCACGAAACAGGCATAGGCTGCAGCCACCGCTTTTGTTTTTGCGATGCTTGTTCTGCAGCTTCACCAGTTCCCTTCGATTGTTTACGAGACCTACTCAAGGTACGTTGTCGTTGCGACGAGCGCTTTCAAGGTACGTATGCACAACGCATCCTTGGTTTCCGTCCTCGTCGACCCACATGTCGCACGTCTCAGAAATCACCGCTCAACCTTTGCTCCATACCCACCGTGACGTCGGCACTCAACATTGTGACGGTAGCACAAGCACCAGACGACGGACGACAAGCAGGCAGACACCGGCCACGGCCCGACGCGGCCCTCCTGCATGTTCTTGACCATGATTCCCAGCAGGCAGCCGCGAAAGCCGCTCCCTTCCACAGATGGAATGCAACGAGGAAAAAAATCATCCACGTCTTTCTTCTGCGATATATTCGATCCACTGCTCTTCATGTGGTTATTTTCCGCCACCAATCTTAGCCTAGGCAGGCATTCTGAGAGAGAGTTGGCAATGCCGACAATGCATATCCGGGCTAAGAGTACAGTGCGTTACCACATAATGTGGAAGATGACCAGGGCGGAGTGAATCTGTTATACCTTTTGCAGAAATATTAGAGGGTGTCAATAGGATGCAAATTTCTGTCCTAAAAACACAATCCTGCCCCATGTTGGGTGACCCGAGGCAGTATCAAGAGAACAAATCAAGGTGCCACAGGTATAACACACAAATACACCTAGTTTAAAACAGCTCCCATCCCCCTTCTACCCACTCCATTAAGATCGGGCAACATTCCTAGTTCTCCCCTCAATTTAATCCCCTACTTCAAAAGCCCACACATGCACTGACAATCCGGCACCGGACACATCGCATGTCTCGCGAACCAATCCCTAGCATGATGCCCATGAAACCCATGCGTACAACTCATACAGAACACCATCAACCTCGCTTCGAGATCTTCTTCCTTCAACGTCTGCGCCGCCCCTAATTTCGCCGGATCAGGACTCCCAAGCCACATCATACACAGCCCACATCGCGGCATCTGCACATTGCAATTCGGACAGGCGAGGGCGGGCGAGGACGCCACGCCCTTTGGATGTGGTCGTTGGAGGGGTTTCGCCGGGTGGGAATGCGAACGCAATTGAGAGGGGTGGGTAAGGACGGGAGTAAGGTACTGGCGGGAGGTTTTCACATCTTTTCGCAACGCGAGGTTCATTTGGCAGTTTAGACAACGGATTGCGAGACTCGGTGCTGCGGGTTTGTTCACGCTTCTTCCTTCTCTAGACACGCAGCGCAGATTGTGTTCTTTAATATACGAAGTGCGCTCGAGGAATGTGCGCCAGACTTGCATTTGGTTGAGGTACATGTCTTTCCAGAGTGGCCAGCGGTCGTCTTGGATGTAGAGTGGACAAGCCCGCGATAGAAGTAGTACGGCGGTTTGAAGGTCGCCGAATTTCGCAATGTAGTGCTCGAATAGGTCCATTGCGCGGTCGGTGAGCCCCGTTAGGAGAAGGCCTTCGATATTTCCATAAGCGATGGTTTCTTGCGTGATGAGACGGAGGAAATTCGTGAGTTTTTCATCGTTGAGATATTTCAGTGCAACTCCAACACGATCTGTGAGTGAGAGTTGTGGCATGTCAACGACGGATGACCAGTCCCCACTAATAAAGTAGGCAAGAAGCCCCTTGAGGTAAGGCTCGTCAGTCATATCGGCCATCCAGGAGCACATGTGCCGCTGGTCCTCATTTACGGAGTCGCATGCAATAACGGCGCCAAGGCCAATATTCGAAAGTTGTTTCTGTTGGATGATTTCCTTGAGGAGGTCAAGAGCGACATCTTTGTAACCTTGGAAGACGGAAAGGACGATCGCTTTATAGTATTGTCCTTCATTGATGAGCGTTGAGCAGCGCTCTCGTATGCCTTTCTTAGAGATATTCCAACCGCAAAGAGAGAGGCAGAGTTGCCGATTCTCGGGATAGTGTGACGCGATGCCAGAGAAGGGTGGGAATTCCTTGTTTTCACAGATCTCCTTGACGGCTTCAACAAAGATGGTTTCCGATTTCTTTGCATCAGGGTCGATCATTCGTTGATCGTACATGGTGAGTTTGTTCGCCCAGATAGATGCAACGCCGAGGTAAGTGAGGTCCAAGTCACCTCCCACCATGCCTTCATTACAGGCGTGTGCGTCCATACGTTCTATTAAATTCCATGCGTCTACGAGCCACGGGTCGTTAGCGACGACCTCTTTATTTCTTCGGCAGTCAAGGTTGTATCCTTCCTGGCATCGCTGCTTCTGAGTTTGCAGTGATTTGAGATAGTCTGGTAAATCTATCTTGATATGCGGATATGCTAAAGTCAAGAGATCCTCATGCACTTGCGTACTTGACTGTGTTGCTGACTCTAGAGGAATGTTTCGATGTAGATGATCGATAGTCAACCTGTCCAATCTCCCTGAGAGACTGTCTCCCAGGTCGGGGCTAATCTTATGTTTCCCTCTCAAAGACTTGTTCTGTAGTTCAATTAGATCTTCTGCCACTGTGCCTTGCCTTGCGCTTGGCTTAGCGATGACTTCTCGATTCCGGTATATTTCGTCTAGAGCGGTAATATTAATTCGGGGTGCTGGAGATGGAACTTTGATTACCTCAACCTCTCTGTTCGGGCACAGAGCAAGGGCACATTGTCCACCCAGGGGGTTACCAGCCGTCATGAAGTCATACGCCACGATTCGTGAGTTCTCTGCCACGCGGTGGCGTTCATCGTACCATGGATATCTTAGGCTGTGCGATGTTTTTGTGTAACATGGAGATGCCCATGCCGGAGCATTGGGTCCGGAGACTGAGGGTTGATGAGACTCTGGTCGATGTGAATGTTGAGCGAGCTCGACGATCTTGAACTCGCCGGTATTTGCCAAGACTCCAAATGTTGAGCGCTTGGTGCCGCAGTAGCGAAGACTCCAAATTGTAGCAGACTGGGTGTTGTCTACTACAGGCCGAAATTCTAGCACAGGGCCAGCGCTCGCTGGATCGCTTGAATTCCTTTGCTTAATGAATCGTTGATCCCAGACAGTCACAGTAGGATCGCCCGTAGTTCCAGCGGATACAAGGTAATTTTCGTCTAGAGGGTCTATGGCAATATTGTGAACTTGGCGAGTCTGATATTGCGCGACCCCAATAGGTCCAGAATCTACGCTAGGTCAGAACCACAATCCCAAAAGGGAAACCGATAAGAATACTGACCTCGGAGATCATACAAACGGATACATTGCCTTGATACTCCAGCAACTAGGGTATCTGGCTGACCGGTGAAGAACTTGATACTTGATATGGCCTCGGAGCTCGCCAATTTCTTGTACGGCTCTGTAGATGACGAAAGCGAGGGAGTATTTAGATCGTAGACGTTTAAGCATACATCGTTTCGCACTCGATCCAATCCCGTAGCGAGGAAGTTCTTCGAACTGAATGCTATCGAATTGCATTTCCGTTGGTGCTTGATAGGGAATGAATGAATATAGTCGGATTGAGGGCGGTCAGCATCGACTTGGACTAGAACCGCTTCCCCTGACGCAGAACCGATGGCAACAATGTGCTCGTCCCTTTTCGACCAGTCGAAGGCGGTGTAGTTAGGGAGTTTGTCTCGGAGAACGAGCTGCTTGTACTTCACCTTGCCCTTGCCGAACCGGTCGATCTGGCACAGTCGTAATCGATTTCCGGCAACATCAATGATGAGGAAGCGGGGCGTCTGCTGGGTCGAATGAGGAGACCACCGAATAGCTGCTTCCATTTTACTGGTCCGGTAATCTGTAACACAAGCGCCGTACAGGTCTGGATGCTTGGGATGCTCCCCAAATTTTTAGAACATGTCAGATACAAGGAAAGAGAAGGTCCAGGCAAGGACGCTATTGTCCATTTTGAGGATACACTGAAGGCCTATATTGGCCTTGAGGGATGAATATCAGGGAAGAGTGAATGATGAACGTCGCATCTAGCTCGTGACATGTCTTGGCACCCGAGGGCGGTCAAACGCGGCAGAAACCTCCCGGGAGAAACTTACTTGGTCCGGCCGCCGAAACCCACGAGTCTTTACCACAACGCTGGCGAACATGTCGCAGAAGCGTAAGCATACCGAATTCCAAGGCGGCGACCATCCGCATTCGGCATCAAAAAGGTCTCGCTCGAATCATAAGGTGGGCGGACCTCACTTCAAGCCTAGATGGCGCAATCAATCACACTCTGAACCGAAGCCTACTTCAACGAACACACTCAGAAGCCGTATACGGGATTTGAAACGACTATTAGAACATGTGGATAATGAGCCAAAATACAAAATGCCGGCCAATGTGCGCATGGAGCGGGAGAGGGAGCTCGAGGCTTCGGAACACGAGTTAGCTGCGAAGACGGCTGTGGCGCGAGAAGCCGATCACAGAAAGAAGATGATTGGCAAATATCATCGAGTGAGATTTTTCGGTGAGTGTCCCACTTTTTTAGCCCAAATTTATTGTCCGGAATGCTAAGGACTCTCCAGATCGCCAAAAAGCGACTCGGATCCTCAAACGACTCCAGCGGGAGCTCTCATCCCTCCAAGACCGCTCCAAGAAAACCGACCTGCTGCGGAAGATACATAATACCGAAGTGGATATCAACTACGCGCAGTACTATCCGCTCATGAAACCATACTCCTCTTTGTATCCAAAGTCAAAGCGAGAGAACAGCAAGTCGGAAGAGCTTGCAGGTGAGGAAGAGGCGGGAGTACATCGAAGTGAAGATGTGGAGCAAGGACCCAAAGGGGATGTGCAGATGTGGAAGGCCATCGAGCGAGCCATGGAAGAGGGGACTCTGGATGTACTACGCAACAGCAAAGCTGGTTTGCCAGTGATAGAGCCCAAGGAGGATAATCGATCCAAGCAAAAGGAAGCAAGGAAGTACAAGAAGAAGAACACACAGGCTGGTATCATGCAACGGATGCTGGAAGACACGAATGTTGAGGTTGTGGACGAAAAGGACGATGAGAGCGATGGGGGATTCTTCGAATGAAGCCTAATACGGAACCCGGTTCTTGGACCATGGGCCTTGCTGATCCCTTTACGCTGCACCACAGTACCCATCCTTCTCCCTCTCCGTGGCTCACTGGAGTTGTTCGGATGCACCGGGTTCACGAAGCCTCTACCACAGAGGGGCAGAGCTCCGCTTTCTAATCCGGTACCATATATAATTTCGTCTCCAGAAATAATTAGCTAGCATTGGGCAACGGTACATGGTACTCAGTCTTTAGCCTGGGTAGTCAGATTATGGGATGCAGGGTCAACGTTGATCAATGTACTGTGTAGATCACTGAGGCGAAATGCTACCCAGCACAGCGGTTGCTATGTAAAGTAGTAACTTGTTGGGCTGTATTCGGAGCTGTTTGCGTTGCTTCACGGGAGTTTCGTTTCTAGGAACAACAAATGATATTCACACTCACGCGGGATATAATCAGGCTAATTCAGGACAGTAATTTACACCCTATTGGCGTTCTTCTTAGTTCCTGCAAAAAAAAATTGAACGGTACGTGTGAATATGCCGCTATTTGCCATTTCCTGCCTATCTTCTATTGCCCGCCAACTCGTTTCTAGCCTTGGGCGGGTCCTTGAAGGCTGGGCAAGGCGGAGTGAATGTGGCGCCACGCACAGACGCATATCACCCCGCAGTTTGGCTTGCTTGAGCGGCAGATGCCCAGGCACGTTTGGACAACCACTGGATGACCTCGTCCATCTCATGCAACCTCAGATTGCCCGAGCGTCTCGGTCTCTGCATCAGCCCACCGCAAACCACATTATATTGCACACGCAAAGAACCCTCAAAGAGCGTCCAACGAGCTGCTTCTTTTGTCGACACTTCCGATGTAGAGGGTGCCTGAATCCTTCCACTCTACCCCTGATAGCCTACCGCATTATGCCAGATGACGACACGAAGAATGGACCCGCCTGCTGACAACAAATATTGGAGGCTCCCTCGTCCGTCTTCCTAGTTCAAGGCCTGTAACATCTCACACGGCGTCTTAAGAGCCAGTAACGTTGAACTCCCACCTTCCTCGACGGCACCAAGTCATGGGGCAAAAAGCTAAAGTCCATGCTTCGCCGCGGCTCGCTGGTCGTGGAATCTTGCGAACACATGTCGCGTGTGGTGCAGTGTACCCACCACACAGATTCTTCCCGCAGTCAGAGAGATTGCAATCGGCGTGCTAATGGGAGTGAGAGGAGCCGATGAACCGGCCAGCCGGGCGGGTCATACCCTCGCTCCTCTTTCCAAGACCAATACCATGTCGTGTCAAAATAATACCCAGTAGCTATTCGCCGTAGGTATATAATCCTGCTCGTCCACATTTTCTTTCTCGACATCTTCTCATGTTGGCTTGATCTGAACAAGTTGTTTAGGGCCCCATACTGTTATTATTTGTCTCCCAGCATCATGACGCGAATAAAATCTGTCGTTTTGGGGACGGCAATACTCCCCGCTGTGCTTGCTCTTCCAAAGACCACACCGACACATGCCCATTACAGAGGACGGGGCTACGATGCCAATTCAACTTCAGATCGCGCACAAGCGGTTGTTGACGTATTTAGGACTGCTTGGGGTGGATATTACAAATACGCATTTCCACATGACGAGTTGCATCCCGTCTCGAATAGCTTTAGCGATTCTCGGTACGCTATAAATCGAGTCATGAACTGCCCTTCTGTAGGATGATTTAATCTAACATTCTGTCAGAAATGCCTGGGGTGCCAGTGCCGTCGATGCGCTCAGCACTGCACTTGTTATGGGGCAGAAGGACATCGTGAACCAGATTTTAGATTACATCCCAACGATAGACTACACGAAAACCGCAACTGAAGTCAGCTTGTTTGAGACCACAATTCGGTATCTAGGCGGCATGCTATCCGGTTATGATTTCCTGACTGGCCCTTTATCAGATCTCGCAGACAACGTATGGGAGTTCCCCTCAAGATCCCTAGCTCATCAATATTTGAAAGCATAAAGATAAATTAAAAAACCTAATATTATAATAGAAAAACAATGTCGACGCTCTCCTAAAGCAATCAGAAACCCTCGCCAACGCCCTCTCCTACGCCTTCGAAACCCCCACCGGCATCCCCTGGAACAACCTCTTCTTCACCAGCCGCTCCAACGACGGCTCCGCGAACGGCCTCGCCACCGTCGGAACCCTCGTACTAGAATGGACACGACTCTCCGACCTTTCCGGCAACACGTCCTACGGCGCCCTAACCCAAAAAGCCGAATCGTATCTCCTGAACCCGTCTCCGCCAAGCTCCGAGCCCTGGACCGGACTCGTAGGCACCGATATCAATGTCACCACCGGCCAATTCCTAGACTCGACGGGCGGCTGGGTAGGAGGTGATGACAGTTTCTACGAGTATCTGATTAAGATGTTTATTTACGACCCTTCGCGATTTGCTACGTACCGCGACCGTTGGATTCTAGCCGCAGACTCCACAATTTCACACTTAACATCGCACCCCTCTTCCCGTCCAGACCTAACCTTCGTCGCCATGTACAATGGCCGGAATCCCTCCCTCATCTCCCAACACCTTGCCTGTTTTGACGGCGGGAACTTCATTCTCGGCGGCCAAGTCTTAGGGGTCCAGAAATATATCAATTACGGACTCCAGCTCGTAGATGGATGCCACGAAACCTACATCGCGACAGCGACAGGAATCGGGCCGGAAGTCTTCGGTTGGGATAGCAAACGCGTGCCAGCGGACCAGGCTGAGTTCTTCAACAAATCCGGGTTTTATATCCAAAACCCAACGTACGATCTGCGGCCCGAAGTCCTGGAGTCGTTTTATTATGCATATCGGGCGACGGGGGATCCCAAGTACCAAGACTGGGCTTGGGAGGGGTTCTTAGCTATTAATGCAACTACGAGGGTGGGAAGTGGCTATTCTAATATCGATAATGTGAATGTGGCGGGCGGTGGCGGTTATGGAGATTTCCAGGAGAGTTTTTGGTTCGCTGAGGTGTTGAAGTATGCGTATTTAATTCAGGCAGCGGAGGCTGAGTGGCAGGTCAGTAAGGATGGGAAGAATGCGTGGGTTTTTAATACCGAGGCGCATCCTTTTAAGGTGGCTTCGTGAATGAGTCGGGCGTAGTGGAAACCTGGTTGCGATATGTGAACGAAATATGCACGAATCATGTATACGTTCTTCTAAAATGACTTCTTATCAAGTCGTCTCCTCATGCGCCAGCATGGAATGCTCGCTCCGCTGTTCACTCCTCCTCCCACCACCGCCAGCGCTATTCCTGCTAGCCCTACTCTCAGCACTCGCTCTTGAGCTCGCCCTCTTTCTACTCTTCCCGTCCATTTCCTCTCGGACTTTTTTCAGTAAATCCAGTCCAATTTCCGTCTTCCCTATGCGCGCTACCAGTGCTGTATTTTCCCTTTGTAAATCCCCAATCTGCTCCTTGAGCAGTCTATTCTCCTGCTCAGCTAATCCCGCCTTTTCCTTCCAATCATCGCGATCTCGTTGCGTTTTGAGAAGCGTATTCTTATCCGCCTCCTTTTGCTGACGCGCGAGGAGTTTCTTCGTCTCTCGCTCCCTCCGCTGTTCAAGCTTCTGAACCTCCTTGGCAAACCTGTCTTCCTGCTTCTTACGCTCTCTGCTGTGCCTTTCTGTGGCCTTTTCCAGCTCCTTTGCCGACTTCAGACTTGCTTCTTGGCTTTCCTTGCTCTGCCTCTCCCGCGCCTGGTCGAGTCTGTCTTTAAGCTGCTGCCGCTTTTGCTCGATCTTTTGGAATTCGCGGCTCATCTGGTTGTTCTGCATTTGGCCTCCAGAGTCAGATGGTGATAGCGCCATGGATTTTTCGGACATTGTTGAAGGCGTTGCCATGGAGTTGTCGACAGGGAGGCCTTCGGGCGCGGTATTGAATTGCTCAGCTGAGGCGAAAGAGCCGATAGATGAGGATGTTGAAGAGGAGCTGTGGGAATCTATCCGCTGGAGAGGGTTGAGGACGTTGGGAAGGTAGACTTCAACCGCATCGGTCATAGGCCTGATCGAGCCCGGTCTTTCCCCGCCATTCTCTACGGCGTTGTGGGACGAATGTCTCCTCCATGTTGGCTTGTCCGCGATGCTAGTTCCAATGCCAGCCAGAATGCCATTGGACTCGAAAATGGAGAAATTACGCTCAGTCTCCACACTTTTCCGGATGCTCTCTTCTGCAATCTCTTCGTCTTCTTCTCGTGGGAGGAAGTCGTCCCTGCTGCACGCCCATTCCAGAAATTTCCCTGCGTCTTGGACAATGCTTGATGGCGTGTTGCGTTCGACCATGAATCGAGGGATGCCACCTCCGGGGTCGCTTCTGGTGATCATTATCCACTCAACCGGGTTTCTCTCTGGGTCGTCGTCACCTGGCCCGTCCCTCCGATCAATTTTCTCCCCTTTAGCTCCTGGGCCCCTCGATTCAGCGAACCCAATTGTGCTGCCTCTATGCCTAGATTTCTTGGCTTCATGCTGGAGGAGGTTCGAGGTAGAGGCGACCTTGGAAGATGCGAGGGGGATCTCGCGGATCATCTCCACGGATTCATAGTAGCCTCGAACGAGACCATTTCGGGGTGGAGCTTGGGGATGTGTAACGGGTATGGAGACAACCATGTAATGGCGGGGTATAGTGTTGCCGACCTTGGAAGCATTCGACAGGCAGTTGTCGGAGGTGAGAAGAAGAGTGATGAATTCTCGAGGCGAGGTAGGTCCGGGGAATTGAGCGGAGAGTTGGTAGACTATGTTCATAATTAGTTTCTTCACCAGTGATTACAATTGCGGTTATAGCCTGGAACCTACCCTCCATCCTTCCCACTCCATCAACATCGACATCTTCCAGCCTCCTGTCCCCTCCAATACCCCTCACATTGCCCTCTCCAGGGCCACCCTCTACTGCCAAGCTCTCTGGAAATTCCCTTAACATGGCCCTCTTCCACTTGGCGAACCCTAGCCCCTCGTGTACGCTGGACCTCGCAAACCACGCGCCGTGTCTATCATGGCCTGCCATTTTAAACACGCTTATGCCCAACGCACTGTCCTTCGCCGACATCTTCAGAGGCTTCCCCCAAGCCTTGCGTAGCTCTTCATGGTCGCTTTGCGGTGGGGGTCGTCGTGCTTGCGAGACGGTCATATCAGCGGCTGAAGTCGCGCAATTGGCGTCCGATCGGGAGCGCTGAGAGGACTCGTAGGGCGCGCCATTGGGTGGAGGAGGTACAGAATTGGCTATAAGCTCTGCTTTGGAGAATATGTCTGACAGGAACAGGCTGAGCTCTTCGAGGGGTACCTCGCCGAAGTCCTTGGGCCGAAGCGTCTCCAGCGCCTGGTGAAGCTGCAGCATCCTGCGAGGAGGTGCGTTGGGGGTATTTGATGTGTATTTTGCGCTCGGAAATAGAGCACAGTCCTAGCGACGGGAATCTCAGGGCTTCTGGGTGTAGACTCTCCTACGTAGAGCTGTTCCGCGGTCTCCGGTAAGAACGGCGAGCGGTTCCAAAAAAAAAAAATTAAAATTGATATCACTAGGCAACAAACATAACAGAGGGGTATCAACAGTGCGAAACGCCCAAAGCCCGGGAAATGGCACAAAGAAATGCTGGTGTGAGTGTCGGGGTCGGCGACATTCTCCAGCGTTCGGCCGGGCAATGTGGCCATGATTATGATGTGTACTGCATCCTTGCTGGCCAGTTACGTCATGAGGGATCCCTTAAATGCCTAGACCTGGAGCTTTCCCGACCCGGGAGCAATGCTGGAAACTAAAATAAGATGCGGACAAACACTTCGGCCGTACGCTCATGCCCAGTATTTCTTTGTTTATCAGACTTGTCTCGTAAGACACGCCCGAAATCCGCTCCCTTACACGAAGTCAGCTCCTTCACAGCCCCCACGAAAGTCTCTCCTTCTCCATCGTCATGTCTGTCAACAAAAGAAAACTCTTTTTATATAAGTGTGCTTGTATTTCAGGGCAGAAAGTGGCATCCTGTTAACTCTCTCCCTGATCCCACCAAGGGTTTTGATAGACGGACTCTACTCTGATCATGTTTTATGCTATGTGGCAATAACGCTGTTTATCACGTGATGTCGTTGCATTTCTTTTCTCTTTCATTTCATACTTCTAGACAAAATGACGTGCATTACAACATTGCTCTCCAACAATGATCCGCCAGGGGAACAAATGCCCAAATCACTGTAATCCCCACCATCGTCTTCTCCGCCACGCAAAACCCCTCTCCATCTAGTCTCAACGCTGCATCCCAAAGCATCAACCCAGCGATGAATCTCCCGAGACTCAGCACCACACAACAAGCCTTCAACGTTGGCACTGCCGTAGCCATAGCTGCAAATCCTCGGTAATGCGAATAACTCGCTGCTACAAGAAGAAGGACCAAGACCCAGACCACAGTTCCGATGATTGCTCCGGTCTGCATCTTGTTTAGAAACGTTAAAGCACTCTGTTCGGCTTCGGAGAGAGAACCAGCAATCTGAACCGGGCTGCCTAAACATATACCATACTGTTTCTGACATCCAACTCCACAATATGTCTCGTTGTTCCCACAAAACGAGAACGCACTACAGCAGCTACCCCACCGAGACCCCAAACACGATGCATCTATTCCAGAACCCGTCCCGCATGACCCATCTGTTGTCGTGGTATTCCGTCTCTGCTTTACGGCATTTTTGCAGGTCCCGAAAGCGGGCTGGCATCCTTCGGTGCAGTAATCGTTATCGCGACCACAGTATCCAAATCTGCTACAACAGTCTCCCCAGAAGGATCCTAGACAGGTTTGTTGCTTTGAGCTGCCGCACGTCCGGTCCTGGGATACCTCGAGGCTGCCCTTAGGAGCATTGTTCGGCCTCGTCGAGGGCGTCGAAGTAGCAACCCACGCCGTTGGGACGATAGTGGCGGTCGCGATTGGCGCAGAAGACTGTCTAGTTCCTTTTATGGTGATCTCTGTCCTCTTAACTGTTGTAAAAATATCGAAGATAAAGTACCCACTCCCCAGACCATATAGCAATTCGACAGCTTGCAATTCCATTGCATTCTTAAAGTACGTACTGGGACTCATCAAACTCGTTACACTAACAACAATTGCCGGCATTGGCCTCAATATCCAAGCACCCATTGCAGTTCCAAACTTTGGTCTTTCTGATACAAGACCTGGTGATCTTAGAAGCATTTGAGCTGTTGCAAGAGTCATTGCGAGCTGCAAGACTAGACTTCCAAGGACCGAGATTGCCTTAGAGACGGGTCGCCTTCTGCTCGAGATTGGGAATGGATTAAGTGTGCTGCGTATCCTGCGTCGGATATCTTGGGCTCCGAGGAGAAAGCTCCATGATACTGTGAGAGCTACAATGCACAGAAGCCATGGGACGGCTGTGCTAGGGCTGTGGCAGGGAGCATCGGGGTGGTGGAATTGCCAGTACTTGGTTGTATCCTTGAGAAGCTGGGGCAAGTTCTCAACCATGGCGAATAGAGTTCCGCCTCTGTCGCGAAGGAGACATCGAGGTTCTCAGACCATAGGGATCATCATGCACTGTTAGGTTAGAGTAGTAAGCCATGTCTAGCTCTTACACTACAAGGCTCGACGTATCTCAATACAGACAACAGTTTTCCAAGACTATTGACGCACGGCTGAGACCATCCTTCCGTCTTTGAGTACGCCTGCAGGTGGACCCCGACCTTCATTCGGCTATCCCTTCTACGAGACAAAAGCGTCTCTTCAACGCACGCCACAAGGCTGTGTCGCTTGTACACGTCACATTATCACTCTTCATGACGCGAAGACTTTCCTCTTGAAAAATTTGAGATAGCCTGAAATACAGGTGCATACATAGCCGTCCTCTCTGCAACCCACAAGGCTGGGAACCTCAAATTCATACGGGCCGACGATCCACAACAAACTGCCCTCAACGCTACAACAACAATGTTAATCTCAAGACTCCATGACCCCGATTCCCTCTCCACAACCGCCATTACTATCCTTGCGCTCACTTCCCAATCCCTCACTCAGCGGTCACGAAGCCGGGCTATGGATCGGGGTCGGCGTTTTACTAGGCTTCGCCTTCATATCCCTGGTTCTAGGGGCTTTGGAGCAATGGCGTGGAAATTCACCGAAAGCGTTTCGCGCCAAAGTCGATGAATTGAAAGCCCAAGCTTCCACAATTAGCACACAGAAAATGAGAATACAAGCCTTGGAGAATATAGGGCGTGATAAGGAGGAAACGATTGCAGACTTGGTAGAATGGAAAATAAGGAAGAAGCGGAAATCCAAGGCAAAGGAGGGGAGGATTCGGGAATTGGAGGAGGTAAAAAGGGAATTACAGGAAGAAATGGCGCGCAGGATGTTAGTGATTGATCAGAATAACGCCGAGATCGAAATGGCCAATAGAGAGCTTACAGCAAGAGGCGAGACCATCGCTACACATACGACAACGATACGGAATATAACAATTGAACGGAACGAATTAAGGAGAGATTTGGTGACCGCGAGAAGGAGACTAGGAGTTCTAGAGGTCAGCGAGCAGCGTCTTCTTCAACAAGTCAACTTCCATCTTGAAGAGGTACTCGAGCGGGACGCGGAGATTGCGAGGAAAGACGCTGAGATTGCGAGGAAAGATGCAGCGATTGCGAGGAAAGAACTTTAATGCAGAGGCTAAATTATCTTATGAAGTTACGAGTGGAGTGTACGTATTGGAGGATGCCAGGAACTTGGGATAGCTGGCTATGGAGGTTTTTGTACACATGAGATTGGTATGATTTGTTTCAAGCATGATTATTCGGACACCTATCACGGAATGCATGATACAGAGTGTGGACGGGGGAATGTCTCTTTCACACAGGCTACGCTACAAGGATAGGAAAGTGCATTCTACTTCACAATCTAAGCCTTTAATATCAGCGCCTACAGCACATCTAGACATACTCCATCGGAAGAATTTGACCACCGCGCAGCCGTACAAGGATCATGATTGTGCAGTTCTACTACATTGTCAGTCGCCACCTTGCACACTATTGCATTCGAGCACATACCTCTTGCACGTTATAATGTTCTAGCGTCTTACCTACAAACAAACATCAGTTCCCAATTTTAGCACACATCCCCTGCACACACTTACAGTCCTCAAACTGCTTCCCGGCATAGATCAACCGGTAGTAATCCATATCAACGTCCTTTTCATGCCACAATAGCCCCTTTAGCTGCCTAACGGTGTATTTGACGGGAATATTGCTGAGTATGAGAGTCTTCCCATCCAGTTGCTTGAAGTGCATGTTATCTATACAGGGACCTTCAGCTTTAGGACGTGTCCAGTTTCGAGACGTGAGTGCCTCTGAGGCCTTGGTGGGAGCCTTGGCTCGCTGGGGTGCGAGCTCGAATGGTCCAGCTTGTTGGATCTCGTCGCCCTGGTTCTGTGGTTAGGAGGCCCTCAATGCATCTGCACGGAAGGGAAGAGAATACATCTTCGATCTCATATTCTTCCAACGTTTTGGCTGTACCATAGGTGAGTGAATATGTCGAATATATGGAATGAATAGAGGGGGTGATACCATCATCTAACTTTGTCCTGAAGTAGAGAATGATGTTTGACCATTCGTGGGATCGACCAACTTTCTCAGCAATCATTCGTTTTAGATGCTCAACCGTATTGGTAGGGAGCAGACCTGTGACTGAGAGCTTCAGGTCCTCACCCTTTGGCCCTGCGTTTACTGGAGCGATTTTTAACGTGAGAATCTCATCGGCCATTGCTGAAACGATACCAGCGCTGTTCTTCACAAAATAGACCAGACAGCTTCAGTAGAGTACTAGATAGAGAACCTTAGGCAAAGGACATGTTTACATGCATGGCTGGGGTTGAGAGGCCAGACTGGGACGCAACCTCACAATGCAGAAGCAAGTGAGTTAGTCGTGGTTCATTCGCGCATTACATTTCGGTATTTCGGTATTTCGTGGCAGTGCATAATATCGCCGGAAATGGTCGCGAGAGAAATAATTGTCGAGATGGCGTTCTTAGCTAAACTCGAAAGACTGACCGGTGCCCCAACGCTGCCTGCACTTTGTATTTGCCTCCTGCAGGCAGAAAACAACCCCGTGAGTCAGTTCAGCCTTCTTCTTGTGCAACATGTTGATCACTATCGCGGGTAAGGTTGGTCTTATCTTTCCAAAGCACGAATAGTGCCCGGATACTTTTTTTTTTTTTTTTGGAATGGAGTATGAAGACGACTTCGAGAATTGGAAGCTCTGTTGGGAGGTCTCTCGGCTGTTCCAAAAACAGAGGTTCTTCCCGCCTCCTGATGATAACATTTGCCTAGGCTGCGGGGCGAAGACTAAGCCTTGGAGTAACAAGCATCGCTCTGAGTTCGTGATTCTTGCAGTTCAATGTTCTGCAAAGGGGCATCTCGACAGCCTGAGGTCATTGGAAGTAGATGTTTGTGTGCGCTGCAATCAGGATTTTGTTGCAAAAATTGTGAAAAGAGAGCAGATGTGCCCAGAAGAAGGATGCAGGAGAGTGTTAACTATAGACAAGAAAGCTGTTGCTAAGAGACTAGGCGGACAGGACTTACTTACCGTGTGAGTTTCAATCTTGCAATCTGCGTTACTAATAGTACTCATCTTTGTAGCAAGTTCCTGAGCCTGCTTTCGAAGTATGAAACCTTTGAATGCCTTTTTCATGGAGACACATCACCGTTGTCTTTAGCCCCAAAGCTGCACGCTCCTACAAATTGTAATCATGAAGCGAATATCTGCTCTAAGGGGCTCAAGGCTGTGCTCGAGCAAGCAGTCTGTGATGGTCGATTGCAAGACATTCGATGTCCAGATCCCGATTGTCGAGCCAGTTATTCCAATAAAGCCGTTCGAAGCATGCTATCGAAGGAAGTGTTCGTTCAGTGAGTGACTGTATTGAGCAAATTACTGTTCGGACACGGCTTGTCTAATCTGACTAAACCTAGATATAACCGAAAGCTAGGACTTCGCGAAATGCAGAAAGATGATAATTTCCGCTGGTGTCAGGGGAAGGGTTGTGACAATGGACAAATCGTTCAACACAATGGTACTTGCCTACTCTTAGTACAAATTGGGAGACTGTACTGCGCTAACTATTTTCGAAGCTGACGAATTGGAATGGCAATGTGTCGTTTGCAAGATGTGGAATTGCTTTGGTTGTAGTAAAACAATATGCGAAAGGCATAAGAAGGAGAAGGCCGAGGAGAGCGCAAATGAGGAATTACTTAACCGAACTACGAAGAGATGTCCTAGAAGAGGCTGTGCCCGAAGAATTGAGTACAAGTGCGGTTGTGCCCATATGACGTGCCATGAGAACGTAGCAAGTAAGGGTCGGTTAAGGACAACATTTGAGATATAACTAATTAGCTCCTAGACGGATGTGGAACGGAGTTCTGTTGGGTCTGTAAAGTCATTTGGCCAAGGCAACCGGAACCAACGGGGAAGGCGGTGGCATCTCACCTGGCATCATGTCGGCTTCGAAATCCTTCAAGAACTCCAGTAAATAGGCCACAGTCTAATGATGGAGACTATGCTCCTGGGTGGGACTTAGATCCTGGATACGATATATCTCTAGACACAAGTATGTGGCTTCCAGGATACCAGCGTTGAGAGGGCGTAAGGAAATGCAATGCAAAATTGCGGTCTCGGACAGCCTTCGTATCTGTAGGAGCGAACAAAAAAGTGGAATGCTAATAGGATTAATATGCGCTGCTTTGGAAGATTTCAAGTCTTTACATCAATAGAGACGCGCTGAAAACGGACATATCAATAATTGGGCCTTTGTTAAAGCGATTATCACATACTTGTCTGTAGTGGAATAGGCCTTTCAATGGGTTGTCTGACGTACCCGTGACCAAAGTATATAAAATGGTGGCGCTGCCGAGCTTCGATCACTCATATGTACGATCTTGGATTAGCACCTCTCTACCTATCCCTCTTGAAACGAGATCCGCCATTGACCTTCTAACATAGCGTCAATGGACCATCGAAGGGACTGAGCAGAGCGTACTCGAGTGTACTGACAATGTCGAATAGTGGCCTGGTTACGATAAAGACCTAGTAATGCTCTTCTCAAGATCATTAAGGAACTACTAATGTTCAGAAAACAGGTCTACCAATATCTCATTGAGGAGAATATTTTGAAATATGTTGATGAGAACGATGGGATATATGCGTCTATATAATGCAGAAGAGTAAGGAAGGGTATCTCGAATGCGTACCTCTACCTATTCCTAGCCCACGGATATTTGTACAAACGTATGCTACATAGGTTCTAGGTCTACACAAGAACGTACAAAGCACACATCTACCTCATATTAGTTCTAATACTACTACCCATCATAAAAGATACTTACCATGGAAAGTCCGAGAATCATAGAGCACCAGAATAGTACGTTCTAGTGAGGTTAGCACACATTTACACACTAATGCTTTAAAAACTAACATTGAGCAAAGTGCGACCGCGGACAAAACGAGACCGCTGGACCATAACGATCGGCATTTGGAGCATCATTGCGAAGAATCCATAACCTCGGAACTTGCGCGTAATGCAACCCATGACAAGTTCGTGTGCCAACGCGCTAATGAGGAAAGTGATAACAGTCGCAACTGGTCGCGACGTGTGGTTTTTGGACGCGGAGTAGACGTGCCTCCTGAAGAAGTGGTGAACTGGTTTGTTCCACTCTCTCGAGAACTCAAGCCAATCGCAGCTGTTCCACCAATCAGCGTAGAACTGGCGATCCGCAAAGCCTACGCGGATTGTTAGCATTGAGATAAGAAATCCGATGGGAGACTTACGGGTTATTTCAGCGAAAGCGCCCAAGACATACTCGAAGATCACCAAGAAGACGAGTAAGAACGTGACCATAAATGGGAACAGCAGACGTCCGATTGTTTCTCCCATTATCAAGCCGAAGTCGGAGATGCTCTGCGAGGCCTGAAGTCTGACTGCAGATTCGTCCAAGACTGGCAAGATGAATTCTTCAGTGGTGACTGTCATGAGGAAGATGCAGCCAAATACAGCCAAAGTCTTGTAGAAGACTTCCATCCACCGTATCCTTGGAGTTCTTGGATATTCAAGTTCATAGCAAAGAGTCGGACAGAAGATGAAATCAGCGTAGTTGTATAGTGTGAGATTTTGTGGATACGAGACGTGGCCTAAGGGCGAGGCCAACTCGAATGCAAGGTCTTCTCTTAGTTGGCGCAGCTTCTCCCCGTTGACGCTTTGCGAATTCTGGGCTTGAGAAGGAGACTGGGGAATCTCTTGGAGATGGGTGCGCGGCTGGGGGTATCTGTAAGCTGCAGCTTTAGAGGCTGTATCAGGGGTATCGAGGTCATTGAGCCGACGTCTTGTTTCGCTTAGATGGCCGTTGTAGAAGCTTCTTGTGTTAGCGCCATGTGCGAAAACCTGTTAGTTTCACCTACGCATATGAATGCATTTTCATAAAGATAGCCAGTAAATGCAGGGTGAAGAAGACTTGAGCGGTCCAACTCCAGTCCCGGATGAAGGGGAAACTAGATCATTGGTAAGTATAGGACCAAATTGCCGGATCAACCAACGCTACGTACGAGCACCAGAACGTAAGCCAAGCAGCTTGATATATGCTCTGAATAGCCATGCCGAGATTATTCCACCGGAACACGCCGAAGCTGCTCATGTACAATTTGTGCAACGGAAGCGACAAAGCGGTGCTAGCAACCATAGCTCCATCGCTGAGGCCCAGTTCCCAGACCTTCTCCGTGAACAGATTCCATTGCCTGATAGACAGAGGGTAGCCTGTATCCTTGTAGTTCCGAAGCATGGAAGTTATGACCATGATGGCAAGACCTATCCAGAACAGTACGAAGAAACCGCGGAAGTCCCGGTAGTCGCTCATCGGGTCGAAATGGGAGACTCGATCGACATATTCGATACTGGGAAACATGCGCTGTTTCTGCTGTGCTCGAATCTGGCGTCGAGCGGAGGAGGACGCCTGCACAGAAGGTGGTGCATCTGCAGGTATAGGCGTCGAGCGGCCACTACTGGAGTTAGCGCATACCGTGAGGAGAGCAGCCCAAGTTCTACAGACCTCGAGACGCAGGACGGAGGCTCCCTCAGATACCCATTCGGCCTCAGGAGCTCGTCGCTCATGTGCGGTTTCAACAGTTCGATTTTCCCGGGTTTGCGCGCCCGGGGTTGGAGGCACTCGGTATGTCCATCCTGGTTCCGCGCGTCAATTGAAGTGGAGTCGGCCATTATGAGGAGAGGCGGCGGGGCATTCTGAGGCGCGGAGGAGCGCGGCTGGCGAAGGATTTAAAGATAATGTCAGCCCAGAACTTAGTGTTGACTGACGCCGTGTCCGGTATCTCTCACAGACTGTCAGATGAGGCAGTGTGAGCTGGGGGTCCTAGATTACTACTGGCCCGGCATTGGCGTGGGTGGCAATGAAGAACAAAAGTGGAAAGGAAACACGGTGAAGGTTCCGAAAAGGGACATTTGCAGTATATGCTCAGAGACTACAGCGGTCGACCGCGCTCTATTCACAGTCACTGACCGAGAATGACGAGCGGGTGTGACGGGAGCCAGCCATTACATCAGCGAAGTTCGGGCTCAAGTGCGAAGAGGATGCCAAGCACCCGCCACTACTGCTGCCAGGAGTACCCACGAGACTAAGAACAAGGGAAAGAGTAATGCGTGACTTCGTTGCTGGAACCCAAGGCTTGTCAAAGGGATAGTCTGATTGAGGGTATACGCGGGCGGTTGGTACAAGACATCAACCGTGGAGGTGCTCCTTTCAGCCAATCACGTGGTGTAGGCCCACGGTCATTAGTTCCCCCGACCTCCGTGCCTGTCCTCTGATGCTGCGAAATATCAGCCAGCAACGACTTGACGAGATTTGCAATAACGACCCCACCGAGCGAACGACTTTTCCTCGAACTCAGCAACGGGAACTACCTCTCTATAATCGCTGTCCTGCCGCTCGACTGATTCTCCCAAAGCGCCTCCGGTGGGGTCCTTGAGGCCACCACAATGACTTCGTGTATGCCAAGCCCCACCACCCCAGCTCGAACTCGAGTGCAGTTACTGAAAGCAGGCAGTAAAGCAATTCATTCGGAATGTGCGCGCGGCAAAGACGATAGCAGACGAGCGGGCTGTGGTCCAGAAGGAGAGTGCTGCCATCCGGGCAAGCTTCAGGGAGGAGAGCGGAGATCACAGCGTGAGGTGTGTTCTGGACACCGCCCCCTAGACAGGTGCATATATTCATCCGCGTGCAGGAGAAACAATGTCGCAAAGCTCTTATATCTCTTCACCCTCGGTGAGAGGACACATTTCGGCCAGATCGAATGTCTGAAGCTGCTGGCATCTCCGCGGTTTGCGGACAAGCGGTTGGGCTATCTAGGGACAATGCTGCTCTTAGACGAGAACCAGGAAGTTCTGACACTAGTCACAAACTCGCTCAAAAAGTATGGTTTATCCACGCACAAAGCTAGATATGATGCTAAAGAGCTACTCCAGCGACCTCAATCATCCGAACCAGTACATCGTCGGCCTCGCTCTCTGCACGCTTGGAAACATTGCCTCAGTCGAGATGTCACGAGACCTGTTCCCCGAAGTCGAAACCATTATCTCCAGCGCAAACCCGTATATACGTCGAAAGGCGGCTCTTTGCGCCATGAGAATATGCAGGAAGGTGCCAGATTTGCAGGAGCACTTCCTGGAAAAGGCCAAAGTGCTTCTCCAAGACCGAAATCATGGCGTGCTGCTGTGCGGGCTGACACTGGTTACCAGTTTGTGTGAAGCGGACGAGGCAGAAGATGGTGAAAATGGTATTGCGGATATGTTCCGTCCTATTGTTCCAAGTCTGGTCAAGATACTGAAGGGCCTCTCATCGTCCGGCTATGCCCCTGAGCACGATGTGACGGGCATAACTGATCCCTTCTTACAAGTCAAAATCCTACAGCTTCTCCGGGTTCTGGGACGGGGAGACCCCCAGGTTAGCGAACAGATAAACGATATCTTGGCACAAGTACGTCCATCTCTGATTACCGAACGTTGTCTCTTATATGTGCTCTATGCTGACTTTCATAGGTCGCAACTAACACCGATTCGTCTAAAAACGTCGGAAACTCGATTTTATACGAAGCGGTTCTCACCATTCTCGACATTGAAGCGGACTCTGGCCTTCGTGTGCTAGGCGTGAACATTCTTGGAAAGTTCTTGTCAAACCGGGACAACAACATCCGATATGTTGCATTGAACACTCTGATCAAAGTTGTTGCGGTTGAACCGAATGCCGTGCAGAGACATCGCAACACCATCCTTGACTGCCTTCGGGATCCTGACATCAGTATTCGGCGGCGAGCACTCGACCTAAGTTTCACTTTGATCAATGAGAGCAATGTGCGAGTATTAATTCGGGAGCTGCTTGCCTTCCTCGAGGTCGCAGACAATGAGTTTAAGCCTGTAATGACATCTCAGATCGGTATTGCCGCCGACCGGTTTGCTCCAAATAAAAGGTGGCACGTCGACACCATGCTGCGTGTTTTGAAGCTGGTGAGTCTCCGATACCGAACCTTCACTAGTATTGTTACTAAATCACTCTCTAGGCTGGGAACTATGTCAAGGAACAGATTCTGTCTTCTTTCGTCCGCTTAATTGCTACCACTCCCGACTTGCAGACCTATTCCGCTCAAAAGCTCTACGCTGCTCTGAAAGACGACATCACACAGGAGGGCCTCACCCTTGCTGGTTCATGGGTGATTGGGGAATATGGAGATGCTCTACTAAGAGGCGGCCAGTACGAAGAGGAGGAATTGGTGAAAGAAGTCAAACAGAGCGACCTCGTTGATCTGTTTGAGTCCATACTTAGCAGTAGCTATGCGGGGCAGATCGTCACACAGTATATTGTCACAGCAGCAATGAAGCTCACAACCCGACTGAACGACCCGGCACAGATAGAACGGCTCAGGCGACTGCTTCAGCGATACTCAACGAATCTCGACATCGAGATCCAACAGCGGGCCGTCGAATATGGAAATCTCTTTGGTGCCGACCAGATCCGGAAAGGTGTATTCGAAAAGATGCCACCGCCTGAGATTCGCGAAGAGCAGCGAGTACTCGGCGAGGCAACCAAGAAGCGACATTCCAAGGCTCCAAAGAAGAAATCGGCACCAGCGGCTACGGAAGACCTCTTGCTTGATCTCATGGGTGACTCTGCAGTTCCAGGTCCGGACGCTAGTGCTACCACCAACGGCTCTCAGGCGCAAAGTGCTGATTTACTAGCGGATATCCTTGGTGGTGGCCCATCTACCTCTTCACTTCCTCAGAGGACCTCGCCTGTACCTTCGAATGTTAACTCTATAATGGACCTCTTCAACACTGGTGCCACTGCTTCCCCAGCGCCTACGCAATCTCAGCCACCGGCAGGAGCCCCAGCATCTATGGATTTCTTCGGCGGCATGTCCTCTCCCCCTCCTCAAACGTCAACTCCCCCTGTAGCGTCAGGCCCACCAGCCCATCCCGCATACGACAAGAACGACCTGAATATCACTTTCCAACTTAAGCGTGACGCGAATGCCATCCAAGTCCTCGCCCGCTTCCGGAATACCGGCAGTTTTTCGACCCTTGGAAGTGTGAGCTTACAAGCAGCGGTACCTAAGAGTCAAAAGCTACAGCTTCAACCTATCACCCAGTCCGAGCTAGGCGGCGGCCAGGAGGCAACCCAACAGATGCGGATTACAGCTATCAATGGGGTAAGTTCACCTGATTTCCGATACTATCTTTCTAAGAACGCTGCTAACGGCTTCTACAGCCACCTCCTGCGCGGTTGAGGTTGAGACTCAAGGTTGCATATTCAGCGGGAGGAAGCCCGGTCTCAGAGCAGGTGGATTGGTCCGAGCCGACGTAAAGGGACGTCATCAATGAGATGAGAGCGTGCTGTCCTCGGGCTCTGAGTGACAAGGGGTTTGAATGAAGTTTACACACAGCATGCTGACCATTTGGGCGTATTTTAGTGAACTGTGTCTACAGCGTAAGAATACATCAGGCTAGCGGCTTTGACTCAGCGAGCATTTGGCTGCAGACTTTTTTTTTTCCCACTTGGATATGATACTTCGGCCTGATCTATCTATTCTTCGGAATTGATAGCGATTTGCATGTCCCATCCACACAATGTATTCATTCCTTCCCCACTAACTCAACCTGATGTCGGGAGGCTGGGTTCACCAGGTTCGGGGTTGGAGCTGAGAATCAAGCTGGGCAATATCGTGCCATGTTGAAGTCTAATGAAGAATTTCTAAACTGTAACGATGGTTGGTCATGGTGAGAGCACGAAATGCGGACCGACGGCCGATAAAGCATAATGGACTACAGATGCGGTTTCACGAGTAGGAGATAACGGCAACGGAAGCAAATGAAATTGTGGAATGAGTTTTCGTTGATGACTGGTCGTGGTGAGGGGTGTTATCATCTGCTGTCTTCGGAAATGTAGATGGGTTTGATAAAAAACCAGAATGGACTAGATGCAGTTTCACTTTCAGAAGATAAAAACAGCAGAGTCAAACGAAAAGATTTATTGATCAGACGTTCATTTTTTTGGATTTGGCAACGTAACCTCACACCGCATGCACCCAGCTAGCTACACAGATAATGCCCCAAACCCATAATCCCATCCATCTAACCATTCCAGATCACTATCCATCACTGGACCATACCACGAAAACCGAAGCCAACCCGATGCACAAACGGGCGAGAATGTCGAATTGAAGTTGAAATTGTCGTACAGGTAGCGAGGGCGTCAGGGGAACAGTTGGGGAAGGTGGGGAAGTTTACTGCTCAGTCTGGAAGTAGTTGAGCAGGATGCTACGTTCCTGGCTCTCCTCACCCCAGTCGCGAACGACGACGCAAGAACAGTTGACAACTTTGCGGGGGTTGCCTTCACGATCGATCTGACCTGTATTTAATTTCTCGTTAGTCCGGATCTAGAAAAATATTATAGCAATTCTCCTCTTTATCCTCGAGACAGGAATAGAATCCATCCAAGTCCGTCCCCCAGTTAGAATCAATACAAGGGAAAAAAAATCCACTCACATAACCCAGCCCACTCTCCAAGCTGTTTCCCATCGGGGACCTTAATCAACGGAATCTTATGCTCGCTGCACAACGCCACAACAAGCTTCTTATATGCCTCTTCCTCGCACGCTTCATTCAGAACACACATGTGTGCCTGGCGCCGATCCAAAGCCTTGGAAGCCTCGCGCAGGCCGCGGGCGAGACCATCGTGGATGAGCGCGAGCTTGAGGACACCTTTCAGGGCCTCGAGCACGGACATCTGGCCTTTGCCTGTCGCGGCATCGGCGCTGACTTCGACTTCGGCGGCGGCTTCGACGGGAGACGTGGGCTCTTCTCCGTCCGACTGTAGGGGAAGTTAGTACTAGAGACATGTTTTCGCTGGTTCCCGTTCAACATCCTTCGCGATTGCTACAATCTCGGGAGGCGCGAAGGAATATGGAATAGGAGGAAGATAAAGAGCTGCATACCATACTGATCGTATTAATCGGATGTCCTCGAAGAGATAGATGATGGGGGTGGTATGGAGGAGTTTCAGTGTCTAAAAGTTCGAGGTCGAAATCTGTGTGTTGGGGCGGTAGTTCGATTGCCCGACAAGCGAGCTTATGAGCCATGGCTTGGTAGGCTTGGCACACGTGATCCGACCCTTACGCCCTCCGACAGATGAAAAATCGAGGTGGGGTTTCGAGATGGTGCTTGATTTATCTGACTTGGGGAGACAGACATAGTAAGCAGATATTTGAGGGGGTAACCCGTGTTAAAGATGATAGATTCAGTTGAAGTTGAGTCACAAATGCTTTTGTTCAGAACTGCCGTGAAGGGCCTTGGGCCAGCGGATATTTAGAATATTGCTTCAGCATTTGAAGCTCTCGTTCATTCTATATCCATTCTACCCCTTCCTAACTAGCCCCTACACCAGCAATTCTGGACCAGCCGACGCTTTTACACTCTCACCTCGCCTTCCCTAGTCGAATCGCCTTAAAGATAAGGAAAGCTTGTCTCGAACACCGCCCAGAAACACAAACAGAATACACTTAATATGACGGCATCAACCGTCCCACACTTGGCACTCATCCACACTCATTGATATAAAACACCTTTGCAAAAACACATAGTAGAAGACAGTAGAGAAAGGGGAAGACTAGCTAGCAATGCAGAGTGGCCGGTGACGAAACGCGCGGCGCTTTGAAGGGACTTGTAAATGAAGGAAAAGGTATATCAGCAAGCCGCTGTACGCTATCAGCCCAGAGACGAAATATGGTGGAAGGCCGAAGGTATGGTTGGCCCGCCTATCGGGGGAGCACCCTAACGCCAAAAACAAAGAAAAGGTGATGTACTCCTTTGTACATTAGTTGGTGTGCAAGCACAAGGGTAGGAAAAGAAATAATATATGGTAGTAACACTACATAACAATGCAGCAGCAGTTCTTCTTCTGCTTCTCTTCTGCTGACGGCTCGGGTAGGCGAGTCGTGTTGGTATTCTTCGGAGAAGCTGTTGATCGATGTCCTGAGTTGCGGGATGGAATACGAGGGCTTTGTGGTATTTTAGGGGTCAGCTTGTAACCGCCTTGCTCGTTTGTTGGAGATTTCAGGCCCGTGTCCTGACGACCTGGACTATTTTTCGTAGGGCTTGGGAGAGGCCATTGTTGATCATCTTCGTCCTTTTGATTGTCGGTTGGCTGAAGAATTTGGGAATCGCGTTTGTTGAATTCCTCTGTGTTCAGGAGTCTGAACTCCCGATCATATATGGAACCATGCTTGCCCTCAATCTCCCACTGCTCTTGCTGCATCCGTTTCGCATGTGTTGGGATGATCTGCTGATCAGGAGGGAGTCGAGGGTCGGGCTTGTACATGGTAGCCATCCATGGTGGGTCACCCTCAGGCCGGTGACCCGTAGTCGGTCGAGAAATAGACCCACCACTCGTCCCAGGACGTTTAGCAGGAGATGTTGCGGATGTGTTTCGAGATTTTGCGGTTGAGGTACTTCGTTGCGCAGTGCCTTTCCGGCCCCCCGATATAGGAGCAAGCTTTCCAGGAGTCTTTGCTTTTGGAGGTGATCCCGTGACAGGAGACGTGGGACTGCTGAAGTCTCCTCGGAGTGGAGTCTTGAGGTGGTCCCCAGATCCTTCTAAATCATCCATTAGAACCTGACTTGAAGTACTTCCACTCCTCACTCTTGCTCCGTTGGTGGCTATCGCATCACCGGTCCAATTCGCGCTTCCTTTGCGGGATCTTGGCAGCGGTACATCTCGCTCGACGTACGCGTGGGGAACCGGCGCTGGACTGGTCTTTGCGATAGGGATGCGTGAGGTGCTAGGTCTGATGATATGGTTCCGTGGTGGGGAGATCTCCCTCTCAGCTGCTATTTCATCAGGGGTTCGCAGGTCCCACTGCGCCGGATCATCGTCCCCCTCCTCATCCTCGGCGGGTATAGGGGAGACCACCCGTCGTTTGTCATGGCGATCGTCTCCATTGTGCGCGGCATCGTTTGCTTCAGAGTTTCTACGGTCTCTAGCACCCACTGAGGCGCTGTGGGATCTGCTATTCGATCGACTGGTGCGTCCAACTGGAAATCCCGCCTCCTCCAATTCCTTGGTCTCGATTTCCTTAAGCTTATCTCGGTGTATCCAGTTGTTCTCGTCCTTCTCAGCCTCGGTCCAATTTGCTCCACCTGCCGTCTTTTTCTTGTTCGCCGCGGTTTGTGACGCCGTTCGGCTCCCATTCTTGCTCTCGGAGTTCTTGTAGTAGTCTAGGAGGCTGTCTGGGTCGCTGCTATTGGCACTGATGTCACTGCCCTTCCTCTGCAGTTCGTTGACCCGAGTCGGCGCGAGGTATCCTGCATCCTCGTCGTAGCGTTGCCGTTGGGAGTCTAACGTGTTGGAACGAGGCTGCTTGGTTACGCCATTGGGCTGGGGTGCGAGAGGCTGGCGGGACGAGAGCAGTTGCGCGGCGGGGACGTCTTCGGACATTAAAGGCTTCTGGTCGGCAGTTGTCTTCTGTGTTGGGTAACAAGGTCAGCAATCTTGATCACTGCGTAAGGCTCGGGGATGCCGTCCTAGTGAGGCAGAAATTGGCTCGTTGATAGACGGGAAGTTGAGTTGACGCTGTGCGCGGGAGCGGTTGCAGATAGTGCCAGTAGTCTGGCGCCGGACCGCGACAAGCAGCATGTGACATCACGGCAAGACCAGGAAATCAATAGTCTACCACTCACCCCGTTATCCAAAGGCACTGCAAAATCCCACGATCCTCGTCCCCCGTGAGAGCTGTTCGGAGGCGTCAATTGCTGAAGCGTCGGAGGCTGGTGGGGGGATGCCACGGCCATAGGAGAAGAGTAGGCAGGCGTGGGCCGACGGCTCTAGAGCGCTCTCAAAGCCCCCGGAGCGTGCGCAAACGCGATCTCACCCAGAAGAAAAGGGCAACCAGAGACAATCCGACGTCGTTGTAGAATGTTTCACGGGCCCGGAGAAGGGGTGACACGAGTCCGTCCTATGCGCGGAGACAGGATGAAGAGTGCGGGTGACGTGACAAGCGGGCCCCCGTGTGGATTGAAGTCAGAACGGCTATGGAAGAAATGCCATGGACGGGAGTGTCGATCGTGGAGAGGCGTCGATGGTGGTGAGAAGGGGGGGGGGGGGGGGTGTTAGAGTTGTTTGCATGCATGCAGGTTCCCTGCAACGGCGCTGGGGGGACGGGGATTGGGCTAATTAACGTAAGAGGGGAAAGAGAAGTAATGAGTGGATGAGTGGCAGAGACCCGCTGAGAGCACCTCCAGAGAGGCGGGAACGGCCGTCCAGTGGTTGCACAATCCGCGAAACCGACGATGAATGGGCGCAGTGCGTGTTGTTGCTGCTGAGGAGGTCTCGTCGTCTTGAACGGCGACGGCGGGTGATTGGTTGTGCTGCGATTTTGCGGCGAGCTTGGACAACACTCCAATCCCAGAGACAGCCCCGTCTTAGCCTGCAGCACCGCGCCCCATGTGGGCTAGCAGCGAAAAGCAAAGTGGTCCAGAAAGCCAAAAGAGCCGGGATGGCATCGCCGCAAAAAGGAGACGGCCAAACGGTGGAGCCGTTTGACATCGGTGCGCAGCATCAGAAGAAACGCATCCCACATCACGCACATCACGTACATCAGCCCGCTGTGTGTGAGTCGTGCTGCTCCTATGCGGTCCATACCCGCCGTTGTGGAAACAGGGCTCGCATGATATGATGCTCTCTGGGATGTTATTCTGTCTGTCAGTTTAAACTGTGACAAGTGATAAACAACCCTTATGTCCCCCTGCGTATAAATTATGCACTCTTCCACCTCGCGCCATCATTCTGATAGCCGGCAGTATAACGAAGCGGTGGAGGCATTTCCAATGTACTCGGCGAAGGTGAGGTCCTTTCTGAAACTAGTCACAAAATCTAGTTTTCGGAGGCGATGGATTTCCTTCTGGAGCGTGCAGCATCCCGCCCTGTGTAGCGAGATCCCAAAGGCGAGGAGCCGGCGGTAGCGAGCTACAGCTTCAACAACAGGCAGATTAGGATCATTGGATGCTATGATCACCAACCCGTAGTCCTGGAATCCGGGGAGACAAGCAGGTAGGTCACACGTACAGGGCTATTATTTCCACGCTTATAGTTCAGGTCTTCGGTTCTGGCTAACAATGAAGCAAAGCTATTAGTCCGCAGCGTGTTAGCGTTGAATGTAATTAGCGTAGGCTTCATCTGCGAAAACCCCTGCGGGAATAACACAAAGGGTCAATAAGTTGCAAATCTGTCTGGAATTACCCTGGCCATGTTCTACGTTAGTAGTCCATCACCATCCAAAGCTCTCTTCATGATAATATACATCATAACCTTTTCCAATCCACAACCCCACCACACTCCTCAACTCCTCTGTTAAGCCCTTCGGCCCACACGCAAGAACGGCTATCCTGGTTCCCTTGCTAAAAGTCTCACCCACGATCGCCTGCATACTCGGACGTCCACCCTTCACCGTCATTCCTTTCCCCAGCTTATCCATCTGCTCTTCCATACTCAGCAGCTGACCATCTTCTGCAAGCTCGATATCATCGCCCGAACCGCTGGCCTGCAGATCCGGACCAGAAGGCTGCGTTACACAAACCTCGATCGTGCTGTTGTGTGACGGTAGCTCGAATCCTGGCTCGTCTGAGTCCCGTGCGGGGAATGCCCATTGCGTTTCGGCGAGCTTGCGAACTGCCCAGATGAACCGGGTTCGGGACACTGATGAGTGGCCTGCGTCAGGAGATTCGACGATGCTGCGGTAGATGGGCATGAGGAATGTTGCACCGACTCCACCTGCGACTAGCAAGACCTTGTCGAAGGTAGAGAAATCTGGTAAGCGGGTTGATGCGCCATAGGGTCCTTCTAAGGCGAGTGGAATGCTGGCATGGGTCCCATTGTGGGTAGATAGAGACCGGGCCAGCTTTTCCAGGTGCTTAGTGTTACCATTCAAGGCCCTTGCTACTAGAAGGAGTTCCCCATCCTTTGCTGGAATTGAGGCAATAGTGAACGGATTTGCTTGGTTGCATAAGAGGAGCTGACCATATAATGACCCAGCGGATGACTTCCCTGAGGGTCGGCTGAGGTAGACGTGTTGCCCAGGTTTCCAACCGAATGCTACTTCCGGTGTGTCCAAAGGAATGCAGATCTGAACAAGATTGGTTCCGGGGAGGAGCTTGATAGTCCCAGAATATCTTCTGATACCAAGGTTCCGGAAGACTTGATGAATGGTGTAAACTACAATGGTCTCAACGACGTACTTTCTGATATGAGTTACGTGAAAATAGAGTGGGACGAGGATTGTACTGGCGATGATGACGTGTGTAGTGAAGAAAACTCGGTAGTTCCATCTTCGAAGAGGCTCAAGAGCGGTAGTACTTAGGATGGTGAGTAGAATTATGCTGAGGATCCCGATAATAACGTCCTTGTCCTTGATTCGCTTCGCAAGGAACCCAGATAGGACAAAGAAGTTCATGTAGAAGGTTGCATGAAGGAAGAATAGGAAGTAGATGATCCGGCCTAGGACCTGGTGGGATGCTTTCAGTTGCTCATGAGACATTCGTGTGAGATGTTGTATTGGCGAATAGGGTGACCGCATGGCCAGGAGGTAGTGGAGCGGAAGCTGAGAAGCTCCGATGATTCCGAAACGTTTTGTGAGATGGAGATAGTCTGTGGTTTGTCAGGTGCTTTTCCTCAGATCGAATCTGAAACGAGGACAACTACATATCAAGCAGCCCAGCTTGTTAGAGAATTGGTGAATTAGAACCTTTCTTACCATTGCTGGTCTGAGCGCTTGAAAGATACAACAGCCATGCCATCCAGATCCCACCACCTATCCATTCTCCCCGCGTTCCCCAGCTGGCAGCTACGGGTTTCTTCATCCACCATGAAAGCTTGATGCTTCCCTGACAGGACTTCTTCAACCACGTTGATTTCCCTTCCGCTCGCTTGCTGAACGAAGGCGACCTCGGCCGTTCATAGTCAAGCCCTTGTCGTGCCAGGAAGGATAGGATGCCGCCGCATACGAATAAAGCAAGAACAACCAGGGCCGATAACTGCGCCATTAAAGGATACCATTCGAGTAAGACTCTCCGGGCATGTTTCTGGTCATGGTCCAGATCCACGAACTCGTATCCAAAGACCATGGTGGGAATCCCGGCGTTTAGATGAATCGCCGTTCCTTATCAATATCTAGCCTATCTGTTGTCGATAGAAAGTTTTAGATTCCTCAAAGAGAAACTGACGATTTGGAGAAAGAAATGCCCACATAGAGCACGTGAAGCTGGCAATCGGATCCCGAAGGATAGGGATGCGAGGGCTGACAGGTCGTTACCCCTGGAGATAGCACACGGAGCAAACGCAGGGCCTCTTGCTCTCAAATCCTGGTGCGACAGAGTGAGTGATGGAGGCCTGAATATGAAGGAGCATGCTACTTCGCTCAACAATGCATGAATTGGCGTTGGACAGGGGGTGCGCCACAGCGACACATTCACTCACCAGTGGCGCCGAGCCAATCTACGCTTTCATCCCACCTGCCACATTGGACCCCGCGTCTGACTCCAATCCCATCGCACAATTGTCTTCTTACAGAAACGAGTTGTTTGCAACTTTCCACCACTCGCTGAAGTCATCTTATATATCCAGACAAAAGCATGGCTGCAGACCTTACCAGCTCCAAGATCCCTCTTTGGCTTGATTGTGTATGTCGCGTTCCCCAATCTCTCCTCGAATTGGCCGCTGACATAATGGATACCACAGGACACAGGACACGATGTATGAAGTCCTGACCGTCGCCATCCGGAGGAACCGCTCACGCTGCTCTCAATACTAGGATGCCTACGCTCTCCTTCTTAGCTCCCACGACCCGCGAGTCGAACTGCTTGGTGTCAGCACCGTCCACGGCAATGCTCCGCTCGACCAAACTACCTTCAACACCCGTGGCATGCTAGAGGCTATGGGCAAAGGCCACATCAAGGTCTATCCGGGTGCAGCAAAGCCAATAACGCGCGAGGTGGTACACGCTGCTGACATTCACGGTAATTGAACACATGCACACCTGCGAAACAAACAGCTGAGGGCTTCCAGGCGAGTCTGGTCTCGATGGGGTTACATTGCTTCCGCAACCCCTCGAACCAGCAATCACCGATGTCGACTTCCTTGAAGCGATGTATAAGGCTCTAATTGCTACACCACCGAACTCCGCGTGGCTCGTTTCGACAGGCACCCTCACGAATATCGGATTGGTTTTCAAGAAGTACCCCGATCTCGCAGCACATTTGAAGGGTCTTAGTATCATGGGAGGCGCGGTTGGCGGTGGTTTTACGAATGCCCCAATGGGTAAAGTGAAAGGAGAGGGGGAGCGGTTTGGTAACTGGACGGCTTATGCCGAATTTAATGTATGTGCTCGCCGTGCCATTTCCCGCCTTTCGAGTCTCTTCGAAAGACCAAGATTCACTAACACCACCTTTAGATTTATGTAAGTGGACCCCGGATTCAATTGCAAGCCTATCTTACCCTACTAGTGCGACCCCGAGGCTGCGCAGTCCATCTTCGCCAACCCTGTCCTGATTCCGAAGACAACACTTGTCCCGCTTGACCTCAGCCACCAGGTCCTTTGCACTGAGACAATTCGCCACACGCTACTCTACGGCTCAGATCAACCTCTTGACCGCTCCACGGTAGACACGAGTGGGACGCCATCTCCTCTCCGTGCACTATTCACACAGATCACGTCCTTCTTCGCCGCTACCTACGCCGAGGTTTTCGCCTTAACGGAAGGGCCGCCACTTCATGATCCTCTCGCCGTCGCCGCTGCGATCGAACCATCTATATTCGATGACAGGGGAGGAGAGCGCTTTAAGGTAGACATCGTGACTGAGGGAGCACATTCTGTCACTCAGACCAACGTCGGAGAGCTCGGACGAACAAAGGTGGCCAAGCTCCCGCTGGGAGAAGGGGGCTGTCGAATTCCACGTGGCTTGGATCTGCCTCGATTCTGGGAGATGGTGGAAAGCTGCCTGAAGAGCGCTGACAGCGTCAGTCCAATGGCAAAGGTCTCGCTTGAAGACTTGAAGAAGGAAGGAATTTTGGAAGGCTTGGCATAACTGGTTTGCGGTGTTTTGTGTTTAGCGTTCTGCCACGAATATCCCTTGCCAATGGAGCAGGCCTCAATTTGCAGAGATCAGGAAATTCAAAAAGTTCCCTTCAGCCTTACAAACACAAAGGGCCATGCGTACACAGTATGGCGGAATTTCAGGAACGCCTCCCGGAGCAAAAGACTTCCAGAAGGTGGCTGCATTTAGCCTGTTCACTTAGCGCATATCGGGCATCTTTCAACGCCGCGGCTCCTCATATTCAACCCCAAATTCATTGAACTTCTCCGTCGACGCCACATAGTAGTCGGGTGGGTGGAGACCCTGAGCCTTGCGGGGTAGCTAACAAAGTGTTGATTTTGCCCCCTGCGGTTCACGAGATCACAGAGCAAGAACTACCACTCCATCGCAATACCCAGAGTACGAAAAGACACGGCAATACTGCCGTTCGTCACCCGCAAAATAAATGTGTACCATTCGTTCGAAATAATAATACGATCGCCCAGTCTCCATCCAAATCAACGGAAACCCTCAAACCCGGCTATATTCATTCTTGCACTAAGCATCTCGCAATATAAAAAAGGTACCAATTCCACCCGTCAAATCCTAGTTAAGCTTAGCTTCGTTGATCCACTTTAACGTTCCTCGCCAGGACACAATTTATCCGATTATGATCTCCTGTTCACGCTGTTAGCTCATCGCGGAGCCCCGGTGTTTGGATTGATGATGGGAACGTTAACCTGGTTCAATTGCTATTTGGAGATTCTAGATCATGGGAGCACCGGGTGATTGGGCCTTGGACCCCTCTTGGGGAATGGGTAGGTGGATGATGGGAGTATAGGTATATATTCGAGGTATAGGTGGTTGGGAATGTAGGTCTCACTGCTCTTCGCACTCTCCTTCAAATCCTGCAGAAGACGAGAACGCCTTCGCCGCAAAATGAGGTTCACAACTCTCTCCGTAGCGCTCGCCACCTCTTCTCTATCCATCGCCGCTCCGGCTCCAGCTGCAAACTACGACCATGGCAACGACCACGCCCGCAAACCAGAAGGCCTAAACGCCCTCGCCCGAAAAGCCGGACTCCTCTACTTTGGCACCGCAATCGACAACCCCTCTCTTAATAACACCAAATACCTCTCCATCGCCTACAATACCTCTGAATTCGGCCAAGTAACCCCGGCTAACGGCCAGAAATGGATGTACATCGAGCCCTCCCGTAACGTCTTCAACTACGCAATGGGCGACGCCATCATCAAGCCAGCGATTCAGAACCACCAGATGCGGCGCTGCCATAATCTACTCTGGCACTCGCAACTCCCAGACTGGCTCACAAGCAAAAACTACACCAAAAGTGAGCTCATCGGAATATTGGAAAACCATATTAAACATGAAGCCAATTACTACAAAAACGAGTGCTATGCCTGGGATGTTGTGAACGAGGCTTTCAACGACGACGGGACTTACCGCAACGATCTATGGCTCTGGACGATTGGGCCAGAGTACCTAGAACTGGCATTCAAGTTCGCGAAGAAGTATGTTGGCCGAGGGACCAAGTTGTATTACAACGACTATAATGTGGAGAGAGTGAACAACAAGTCTATGGCTATCGCATCCATGGTCAAATCATTCCAAGCCAAGGACATCCCCATCGACGGCCTCGGCTTCCAGGCCCACTTCACAACCGGCAAGGCACCGTCGTATGACGAGGTTAAAGCATCCATGAAGCAGTTCACAGACCTAGGCCTAGAAGTCGCAATCACGGAACTCGATGTGCGCACCACATTGCCAGATTCCGATGAGAAGCAGGCCCAACAAGCGAAGGATTATGCGGCCACGGTCAAGGCGTGTAAGGATACAGAGGATTGTGTTGGGGTTACTGTTTGGGATTTCTGGGACCCCTTGTCCTGGGTTCCGGATGTGTTTTCGGGACAGGGTGTGCCGTGTTTGTGGAGCGCAAACTATACGAAGAAACCGGCTTACTATGCTGTGGCGGAGGTTTTGAGGGATTAGATTGGAGGTTCGGGTATGTGGGTGGTAATGGGGAGGGAGAGTTTAAGGAAGAGAATGACTGGGGTTGACTGAATTGGGCAAAACGATATGTATGTATATATGGGAGTGAAGAAATGTGTAATTGAATTGACAATTAAACGGTTACTGATGTATGACTAGGAACTGTGTCTAATAGTGGCGAGATACATAACAGCTTCGAGGGCGTGACTTAGGACAGAAATCTTTATAGTCTTGGACCAAGCCCTTGTTCAAATCACAGATTCTAGAAATTGTTGCCTATACGCCTCGGTTCTGTGTACGATGGGTGAAATACGAACTAGTACTTGAAGATATGTTGACACATAGTACGGCACCTAGGAGAAAAGCTGGTCAGTCGTTCATAATTGCTGCTCGAATTTAATCAACAACGAAGAGGATATACAATCAGCATGAAGTTCGCCCAGACATCTAGGCGGATATTAGGGAGGAATCGCGTGACTAAGAAAACCGATCCTATCTTCCTCTTTTCTACCGTCTCGACGCTGTGGTACCCACTCAACCCACACTTCAAACTGTTCTCTTTCACCAACCCCTCCCCGCCTTAACACCCCCCAAAACAGCTGCCCCAGGTTTCGCCAACCCCAACTCAACATCCCTCTCCACCTTCTCCTTAACCTCCCCTTTCCTTGCCTCCTCCTCCTCCCTCCTCACCCTCTCCTTCTCCTCATCCTTCCAGACAAAGTTCCCCGCGCCTCCTCGTCCCGCTCGAGCAACAGGCATCTCCTGATTTTCCGGATGCCATGGCGTCGAGATATTCGGCTTTGTGGATGTGGGGATAGCGGTGGAGTCACTGGGCTCGACGAACGATCCTTGTTTCTCGAGTTCAGAGGGCTGGTACCAGTTGCCGGCGCCGCCGCGTCCGGAGTAGGCGTATTCTTGTGGTTGCGAGGATTGCGCGACTGGGGCAGCGGAGGAGGTTAGAGAGCGATTAGCTTCGAGATCCTGGGTGAGTTGGGTGTCAGTCTGACTACCAATGTGAGAGGAGGGCAGGTAAGAGTTGAGGCTTGGAGTGGAGTTGAAGCTTGCTCAATTATTGGTCGTCTTCGAGGATACAGATTTAAACGGGATAGCAGGGCGGCCATTGGAGAACTTCGTGCTGCGACACCATCTCATACGTCGAATGTGCGCTACCAAAGAAAGCAACAACTAACCTCTGCAACCTTCCTTGCCTGCTCTTGAACCTGTGCTTCACTAACGATATTTCCCGCACCGCCGCGACCCCAGGTAGGCATGTTCTCACTTTTTCCTCAGATTCTTTCAAAATCCAATACAATCCAATACAATCCACCAGTGTACAACCGTGGCTGCGAAATCTGAAATGTTTGGTTCAGTGACGTCGCACTCGATGTGTAATTCTTATTGGGGCTTGCAGGGAAGGTCAGGATGAGGACCGACGTGGTTGGAGACACAAGATTGCTGGGCTTGGAGTGGGTAGGTTATCACATGTCGTACGTGGTTTTACTTTTTCTTTTCCCGTCATCAGATCGGTTCAAAGATCGCGAAGCCCAGGTGAAGGAAGTGTGGGCATGTGGCTTGTGGGTCGCGGGATGATGCCAAAGCATCTTTGTGCTCATGTGGGGGATTGTTTAAACCACATTAGTCAATGGCTTGGCATTTGATAAGAGTGTTAGAAACTTTGGAATATTCCGTGGAGCTCAAAAGTGGCTGGACTTTCAGAGTGGAGGAGATCGGGTGTATTTGGACGAGAAGTTGCATTCTGGAAATACAAACTAAACACTGAAGAAGGGTGCCCATGTCCATCTCATCTCATTCCCCTGCAGTTTTGCGAAAAGCCCTTAAACAGCACTACTGTAGGGTGATATAACAAAGAGGTAGTTGTAGGCATAATCCAGCCGTAGAATAGAACCGAAAAACAGAAACTTCCTCCCTTCGGTCATTTCACCGTAGCGACCGTACATGCGCAAGATGCAGAAAAGAGGCCGATGTCACTACTAATCCCAACAGCACTTGCTGAGATAACCACATAACCCAACAGTAGTCCACGCATTACGCGGACGACAACACATAAGAAAATAGACAAAACCGCATACCCCATCATACCTACCGAATGTCCCATTCATTAGCCACACCGTGAACGCCAATAATCGTCGCTCCAAACAAGAGTTGAGTTCCGTAAGAGCCGAGATCGTTCAACAATGCTCTTAATGTGATAGCACCAATAGAAAAAAATAATTTTTATTCCCTCCCTTCCTGCACCGCTCGTAGAACAGGGTAGAGATTGTGTGCATCGTCATTCACTCGGGACTCGGCCTTCGCAGCGGCTGAATCGTTTTCATCCTCAAGGTAGTCACGATGGTCGAGCTTGTCTTTGATATATGCCCTAAGTCTCTCAATTGTTCTGATATTTTCGACCCAGGATTGTTGTGAGTTGTCGTTGGCTTGTTCTGTGGAGGTAGATGACACTTGGCTCGGGGACCTCAGGGACAAAGCAGGGTCTACCTTGGGAGAATGTATGGCCAGCTGGTTCACGTTGTGGTGCAAATTATCCTGTTCAGAGCTACGGCGGGATTCCTTTGGTGATGCGCCATCCTCAGAGGTGTCCATTTGCTCACTTCCACGTCGGTCCGGGGCAGCTTTCTGAAGAAGATTTCCAGAGTATCGGCGGCGACCATCGGCATCAAAGGCAGGTGCCAAGCCAGTCGAGGGAGCAGCAGTCGAGATATCGGACATTGCGCTGACTGACGGGAGAGTGGGGTACATGCTACCAATTGGGGCTCTTGATGTTGGGGAAACGGTGCTGCCTGAGTGTCCTGATCCGGGAGAATGTTGCGAATTGTAGGACAAGACACTGGATGCTGGAGTCAGGGCGGGAGTCTCGGTGCTTGCGGACGCAACAGCAGTAGCGTGCGAAGACTGCGGGTGAGCACCGGAGAGACCAGGCGGAGAATTACTGGACCGGAAGTTGGTGGCCGAATGGACATAGTGCGCTCCTGGCTGATGGACACCGGCAGCAGCAGCGTGATTCGGGTTCTCGTATACAGTACTTTGCAGCTGCTCCAGGAATTGATCGATATTCAGAAGGTCGCTCTTCGTCCTCAAGTTGGGAAGGGGCAAGGAGTATGGATGCATTGGAGGGTGGGCAGCATGTGCAACCATGGTGCCTCCTCCATTCCCATAGTCCGACATACCAGTTTGATAGCCCCCGGAGATAACCGGAAGCTGAACACCTTGGAGACCCATGAGTCTCTGGCCGACATCGTAGTAGGTCGTGGGGTCAATGGCTCGTCGCTTAGCATCGCCAAAGAACTCATTCAGGGCATCATAAGCCGCGCGCTTTCGGATTTCATAGGAGTCGTTGTTAAGCTGAGCGTAGTAAACAGGACCGTAGGCCGAATTCTGGGGAGGTCCACCATAGAATCCACCGGGGGCGCCTCCAGGATGCTGTTGGCCGTAACCTGCATTTGGGCCCATACCACCGTCGCCGGGGTAGTATCCGCTCGCTGTAGCGGCAAGAGCCTGCAAGTCAGCGACTACTGTGTTGCACGCAGTTAGACTTGAAGAAAAGGGAAAGGGAGGACATTGGGGATATCGCATGGTTGAATACTGATCATTATGCTGAGAAGTAAGAGAAGAAAGAATTGGACGTACGTTTTCCGCCACCTCCTTGATAGCCAGGTCCGCCATGAGGACCTCCTCGGTTTGGCTCTGGAGAGCGCAGCAAGACAGAATCATCAGCGTGAGTTTTAACGTGCTTTTTGAGATCCTGGGGGCGTTTGAAGGCCTTGCCACAGAAATCGCACTTGTGCGGCTTCAGAGGGACATGAACACGGATGTGCGATGTGATATGATCGCGCTTCACAGTGGTTGTACGACAGTTGCCCCACTGGCAAGTCAAGTTTAAGTTGTTAGTGCTTTTGCGACCGACATGGCGCTCGCAAACGTGGTCCTAGGTAACGTTTAGCAAGCGGTAAGTCACGTGAAATTGGATTGGTTGGGCGACGAGGAGGGACGAGAGACCAACGTGAGAGTCCGAGCGTACATTGGCAACATGTGCGCGATGTCGCAACACATAAAAGCCAAATTAGTCGTACTCGCCGCGTCGTAAAGCGCGTTTTTCGGTGACGGGAGTGAATATTGATCAAAGGAAAAGTGCACTTACATAGAGTTGCTCGGCGGATGGACAGCGTTCACCGCAGTTCTGCCACTGACAAATGAGCTGGTCGCCAGCTACACTGGCAGAAGCAGGAGTCGGTGCATTTGCCTGGGTCGGCGTGCCTTGAGGTTGCTGTTGCGGAGTCGACACGGCGGGCACGGCACTTTGCGTGGGTGTTGCCTCGCTCATGATCGAGTTTGGGTGGGGATTTGTCGAGGTCTTGGTGTTGGTGTTGGATCTCGAAGTGCTTGGCAAAGCCTGGGGCTCAGGCGGAAGTATACCAAGGAAGCTGCGCTGTGATGAGGTCAACACAGCGTGACGCAGGACAGTCAAAATCAGCAGGTGCACTGGGGGTAAAAGGTCTGCAAGGCCCGAGGTGCAGTGGTGGTGAAATCAGGACGAGCGAGGGGAATGGGAGGAGTGAAGTAGGAAGCAGGCGGGGAGGAAGGCTGGGCCCGCCGGACCAAGAAATGCTTTAGTACTTGGACTCAGCCCCGTCACACAAGACGCCGATTCGCCAACACCTGCAAAAGAGCTTCGCACATTCGCAGGGATATCACCGCCGAGGCACGCCACTGTGGTCGTTCGCGCGGTGCCAAGCCCTTGGCAATTAGCTAGGATGCCAGAGAGTAGCCTGCAACCCTTACCGTCACCTGCAGTCCTTTTGCCAAAATGTGCTGCTCGCGGCGTTGTGTGCGTAGCCGGCCGCATCGCAAAACCCTTCTACTTGCGTGAAGGAAGAATTTCTGCTCTGAAAGTCTTGTGGGCGGCTAGAGCGACGAGACAAAGCCAAGCAGGCCAGGACTCGGCGTGGCATCAGCTTGCCGCCCAGCCATCAGCTTGAGACTCGACCGAAACATCCCGCTTGGAGGCCAAGGTCGGGATTTCTTGGAGGCTTGGTGCTGTCGGAGAGCTTGGCTGGCGGAAATCGTCATTGCCAGAGAGCCCAGGGCTGCGCCAGCGCTTTGATCTCAACTCTCTCATCCTCGCTCGCGACACTCACGGCGCCTGGCGATGCTGTCTCACGTGGGGATGTCTGTTGGACGCGACGAAAGAGAAGGGCGATCAAGGCCAAAAGTCCGAGTGCGTGAACAGCAATCGCTTACTGCGTATCGTATGATACTGCCGTCCAATGAAGGCCCGGAGCAGCGCACTCGCAAACACTGATCGAGGTTTGTGTCGTTGAAGTGGCTCTTTGGCGTCCACCGTCCCATCTCTATTTCTGCTGTGCCGGGAAGAATCGTCTTCTCGTTGTCTAATGCCAATATTTACGTTTCCTCCTTCCCGCAAAAGGCTATATTAAGAGACAGATGGGGCTTGCATTTCAGAGAAGAAGCAATATCTCCGCCTTCTTCCTTCATGTTCTAGTGCTGCCACAGGCTGCGGTTGATTAGAGGCGCTAAGCGTTGAGATAGGAGAGATGCCGACTCTGGCTTCGACCTATGCCAACCCTTGAATATGCCTACCCAAACCCTCAACAACGCGGAGGCTCCCCACCGTCAGGGCACGACCGTCTCGGTTGTCCATGCTTCGGCCCGGGCACACGGCCTCCCGAGTCCCTCCGGCTCCTCTCTCGGGCGCTAAGTTGCGGTCAAGCAAACGTAGACTCCACTCTGTTCTCGCTGTTGTCCTCCCCTCCCTGCTGCTTGTTGATGACGGACATTTCTGCGCAAGTTTTTCTTCTGCTCGCTTGACACAGTCGTTCAATGACGACCGAGTCACCAACCGTGTCAAAGGCAATCCGTCCCGGTTCCGAACAGCCTCCCCATCTTGCATCCTTTCTGACTGCCGGGACATCCTGACTGTGGATGACGAGGCTTGCACGCCGCGTTGGTGGCACCATCCCTGCCGCTCTGGTGTCTGGTCTAGAATTTCTTCCCCTAGCTGAGGCTAGCTCATGGGCGCCATTGAGCCGTATCTGTGAGATGGAATTCTCAGCTGCCTCTTTATGGGTGTGAGTTTCCCATGAACTTCTTCAGACGACGTTCGCCGAACTCGAACTAACACGAGGGTCTCCTCGGCGAGGCTTCAAGAACTTCTTATCTTGAATTTGAATAGCCCATCCCGAAGCACCTCTGATAGGATACATTCTGTTCTGACTAAGGTCTCGGTCGATGGCAACATAAGAGGTATTTTATGAGATGAAGAATATCTGGTGGTTTACTTGACAAACGAGAAACAAAGTGGTTCGGGAGTGAAGACTGCGACCAACGAAGATCGGATGGAGCACCGCATCAGTGCCCATGTCCAATTGAAGCGAAGTGCACTCCTCATCTTCTCTCCCACTACATTTTTAAACTGTATTCGCAACTCTCGTTCGTCATAACAGGACGTTGTGACACTATTGTATTCATGGTCACTGATGCCTAATCGTGCACACGGAACTGCAGACACCTGCTTAAAGTTCTATCCAAGACTGGCATTGCAGTGAGGGTTTTGCGCCGTGGAGATGCTCGTCGGGGAAACGCAAGGCTACCCTAGCTCTGATGGTTCATCCACGATGTCAGCGTTCTCCTCCGCTGTGACATATCTAGAAGCATCCAGTCTTCCATCATCCAAGGTGGACGAGGATTTACTTTTGATATTAACAACAGCTTTCCATGCTCACTTTCAAGAGCTCGTGTGCTCACATGGAATCATGAGGCCATTAAAGCAGGTGCAAAGGGTCTGGATTCAGTAGACCCATGCTCTGGGGAGAACAGAGAGGTCCGGAAATCTCCGTGGCTTGCGAATCGAGCTAGAGAGATGCAATGGGATGTCTTCCGCACGTTTGTCAGCATCCTGGTGTTGTAAAAGCTGACAATGGAGGGCAGGAGCGAGTCGGGTAGTGCCCCTGTGCTTTGACTCGCCTGAATGCTGGGTTCCCAAGCTCGATCCTCACGTTTCGATCACCCCATCACACCTGACCATCTATCTCTCACCACCCAAAGCTCGACGTCGATTCGAGAGAGTCGAGGCCCGAGCTGCTGTCATTGGCAACATGATGTTCCATCCTAGATCCCGCAGACCAACCCTACAGCCCCATATCAAATGGGTCGTGCGCGGTCTATCACAAATAGTGACACCAAAGAGGTAGCCCATTTCGCAGGAGAATCTCCCTGTTCACCCTCTGCTACCTGATCAGACAAGCTAAACAATTAACCAGCGGGCCTGCAAGTCCCAATATCACCTTCCGACCCGCCCTGCTACCGTTGTAGTTTCAATGCCTCGAGACCGTTACCTCCACGCCAAACATTCCAAGAGACGCGCTGAACGATACTCTTCCTTGTACACTTCCCCGAGAGCCAGACTACATAATTTGTGTGCAGTGATGGCCGCATTTGCAATTATTTGTCAATCCCTACAATTGAAAACCCCTTTTAAATACTTATACCCTTCAAAATTAGCTTTTATATTTTGGGACACTTATAAACGGTTGCAACACTTGGAGCTACCTTCACAGGGTGAGGTGTTGCCAGGCTAAGCATCTGCAGTCTGGATTAGAAGAAGATCGGCGCCAGCAAGCCTAGCTATAGGAGATCGTACATGTCGATCAGCATGTAATACCAGCCCAACCAGACACTAGGGACATCTTGACGGTCAGGGTAGACAATGAAACGCCTTGGTATAATTAATAATGCTAGCACATGGGCACTTATCCACCGTGGCGAGTTCATGTTCACGAGAGGGGACTGGGAACAAATCATACCATATACAGACCAGCAGTATCACCCACAACTCAACCGGATGCCTTCATATTTGTAGTCTCAAACGCTCCGAGAAAGGTTGGTTTGAAAGCAGTCGGCTTAGAGAGACTCACTACGCGATCGAGGGCTATTAGGGAACAGAGGTCGCGATAACAATTTCCCACCAATTTCCCACTAACTACGCCAGATCATGTCCGCACTTACTTAGGGTAATCTAGCGCCCCTTCAAGTTTAAGATGTATGGTCGTTTCATCCATAACATCTTTAAAGAGACTTAAGGCATCAGCAGTAACAAAACGTCAGCATCATCCTCATTGTCGCGATTCTCTCAAAAATATCCACCGAAACGTTCGCTGACCTGACAGTTCTCTGACTGTCTCTCCCCTCAGCATTTGGATCAGGCCTAACGCTTGATACCTCCGACTCGACCGTAGTGGCTACCCCAACTCTTCGTCGTTCTAGAAGCCCATGTCTTTCAGTCACTCATACTTTCGTTACTAATGTTTATAGTACTCATCCACTCACCGTGTTCATCTTCCCTAAACAGAGTCTCGTCATCCATCTGCTTGCGGCAGGCCAAGAACCTTTCCCTGCCCGGACCTTTCTCGGCACCGGACAATTGGGCTTCCGCAAATTCAGACTTCTGGTAATCTGGCCAAGCGATTGCTAGTCTCAGCACACCAGGTCTGGCCAAGATAATACCAAGACCCTGAGACGGGCCAAGATGCCGATCAGAATTGAGGGGTTTGGCAATTGTGTTCAACAGAAGTGAGATGCCTTAGTTGAGGATGATGATTGGCGACCTGGGACATGAGTGGCGGCTGGCGAGGCGTACAGGAAGCTGTGTATATATGGGGAAAGACAAGACGATAGTGACCCGTCGGGGCTATGTCGTATGGCAGAGAAAGCAGCGGGGCTGAAAGAGGGCGACAGGGTTGTCTCACAAGACAAACGTCATTTACCAGCTTTTCAAGATGGCATGCCTCCGATTCTTCGATTTGACGATATCAATCTGAATATCCTGTCTTCGGCTCCAAGGGGAAACAAGGCGTCGTTACCAACCTTTCTCAGTAGGACTTACCTCTGTCGAACCATGTCGGTAGCCGTTGGTTCTCCAAACTGTACGCATAGATACTTAGATATTATCGCACGTCGTCTCAACGCTTCCATGGATGATATTCGTCGGAATAGACCACTGAGCTCCGCTAGCACATCGCAATATGACCTAATTTAGGAGTCCCTGCCCCAAAGACTCATTCGCAGCGAAAGCATTCCCTTTCAATCGTCTCTCCAAGGATTTTCCGGGGAAATCGTATGATACGGGTACCAAGAGCCCCGATGCCTCATCGCTACAGTACCAAACAATCTCAATACATGCGCTGAGCCTTAAGACCACGTGGACTCCTGCTTTGTGTTCGCCAAAAGGCATCTCCACTGCCGACGGTGAGGTGATGTGTGCCTCTAACGGATGGCTTGGGACTTTGGGAGTGGAAGGCTTGGGCTTGCCGAGGTTCTTGGAACGTGCCCAGGTGAGTCCCAAGGGCGGAACCTTGGAATTTGGGAGGGGAAATTGCCAAGGTTGATGCAAGGAAGCTTCAAATAACCTCGCTTTAGGCAAAGGGGAATACGATTAAGCAAGTGCATGGGGCTATATGATATTGTTGTCCTCGTGATTCCGACGAGGACCTTGAAACTTATTTCCTCTAACCCCTGCAGAGTATTTATTCTGACTTTGTGGACACTGTCTGTATCAGATATGCTATGACGTTCTAGCGGGACACTATATACATAGATTGAAGCCGAAAATAGTTCCTTCCTAAGAGTTGGGTGAATCCTCTTGAAGCCTCCTGCTGTGCGATGAGGCCATGAAAGAAAATAACTGAAAACCTACGGTGCGCCTTGCGAATGATAGAACTAAAGTATATTGGACGCCCTCATGATGAAAAAAAAAAAAAGGGCAATGTAATTATTGAGTGAATAGAATATTGACTAAGACATTGCTTAGTCCCAAAGCCGACATGGAGGGAAAGGATAACTTTGGGGCCTCACTTGATGGACTGCTTTGTCCTAGCATCGAGTGTAATAAATCAACTAAGACCTGTTCAATACCTCGCAGAGGTTGCTAGCACAAGATTATTTTTAGAGATGAAACGAGGTGCAGTGTCCGGAATCAGGCTAGGGGAGCGGTTGGCCGATAAGCTATTCACGTGACCCGGTGTTGTTGACGTCCTTGCCGATTGCGTCAAGCGTTTTGTTTACAAGCGAACTACAGACTTTGGTCACCCCATGATCCACAACACCCCGACCCCCATCCACTCTCACGACAAGACATCCTTTCCTTTGTTCAACAAGCATTTCAATATGGCGAGGCGATCCGCCCGGCTCCAAAAGGTATGCTGCCATTTCTTATTGTTAATTCTAATTTGCATCGACTGCATCTTCGCATCTGCAATGGGAGATGCTGGTGTCGAGTCAGTGGCACGGCACAGCGTTCAATTGACAGTATTCTCATCTACGGCAACAATTCCGGGAGATATTATGGTCTCCTTCAACGCTATTTGGAGACCGTGGAGTACGAGACATGCTAACAGAGTGCCAGCGCTCGCCGACACCGTCTGCCAGCCCCGACTCCAGCTGGACAACGGCGCAATCAGCAACTTCACCTAGGCCTGAGCGACTTCCTTCCGTTTTCGAAAACGATGAAACAATTTCACAAACTCCACAAAAGCCCGTCGTCGACAAACCTCAACTAGGTTCGCAACTCCCGCAACCGTTGAGTAGAGCAACCCCGCTTAAGAGCAAATCGTCAAGGTCCTTCCTGAGTCCCTTCACCACTCGTACTCCGAAGAACCGCACACCTATTAAACCCAGTGGAGATGAGATGCACCCCGCACATCATCACCAAAGCACGGCGAAGATACTGGATGAGGCTCGTTGGCTTGGCTTCCAAGCACTGGGAGCACATACAGCACCCCCAAAGGCGTCAGAAGGTCTCGGCATCAGTCAGGCAACGCCTTCAAAGTCTCCCGTTCCTACCTCAACGGTTAAGCCGTCGACTAGCGTTGCGTCTCCAGAATTCAGGTTTAGGTTCAGGTCTCCTATTACCGGGTTAACTCCCAAGTCGAGTAGGATACTGAAAGAAGCCCAAGAAGAGGATACAGTGGCTGGTGGCCGTGCACTCTTTGGAGCGGATGAGTTCTCCGCTCTCGCAGATATTTCACCACAGCGCAAGATGGCTGTTCCAAAAGGCAAAGCAACCAGATTCAGTGACGTTCACATGGCCCAATTCAAGAAGATGGATTCTATTGCAAACCATCCCTCCGCCTTCCGTGCGGACTCTAATCGATTCAAGCTTGTTAGCAAGTCGCTGAAGCGCTCTCCGTCGAAGGCCGAGCTCGATAAACCCGAGCCCTCCTTAAAAGCCTCTACAACGTCGTTAAAGCGAACTCAATCGAAGATGGATACGGCTGAGCCAACGAAAAAGATTGTTCCTACCCCACTCAAGCGAACCCAATCAAAGATGGATCTGGCGCGCCCAAACAATCTTCCACGTAACCATTCCACTGTGAGGCTCGTTCCGCCGTCTCGCGATGGACGCCCCCCAATACAGGACGGAAACCCATCAGCAAAGCGAGTTAAGCGTTCTGAGAATGACGATGCTGCGTCTACTCGTCCAATTTCACGAGATAGCAACGCAGGGCCTGGTCGACCCGCAGCCTTAGGACGTCCACTTCACTCCCAAACGGGGTTGCCTCGTGCTGCTTTTAGACTCATGACTCCAACAAAGGCCTCTATCGCACGATCACAGAGTGTCAAGACCCTCAAGTCTACTTCGATGATCCCTTCTCTCTTGCGTTCTCCTTCCACCCGAGCCATGTTCTCACCCACTAATATTGGTGAGACGATGATGGACGGCATGAGGGAGGGCATTCGCAAGACGAGCAATTCCTTCCACCGTGTCAAGTCTATCCTTCGTACCGGCACGCCGAGCCGCAAGTTTTCAGAGGATCCAGAGAAAATTGCTGCGGGAACACACATGTCCCCTCCACCAGTTCCAAACTTATACAAGACGCTCCCAAACGTTCCTGCCACTGCGCCAGTCAAGAAACACGTCAATTTTACCACCAGCACTCTAGATACGGCGGCTCAGGATGAGTTAGGCAAATCTCCTTCACCAATTAAGTTCCGAGCAGTTTCAGAACTTCCACCTGACGCTGTTGTCTATCCTTCTCTTCATCCAAGTGATGGCATCGAGTACCCTACCCTGCCCACTAGAGAGGAGTCTTTTGTCGGGTCTCCAAATCGTCGCCTCACGTTTGGCGGCCCCAAGAGCAACGTTCCGGGTTCATTCCTGTTCAAGTCCGACAAGCCCATGACCTTTGGCCCTGTTTCTACTGGAACGATTCGCATGGTTAGGAACAGTGATGTTTCGTCCCTTGTTAGCGACAAGAAGCGCAAACTCAAGACGTTTGAGGAATCGTCTGGCAAGGAGAATAATGAGCCTGCTGATGAGGAGCAACGTTCACCAAAGAAGGCTAGGACTGCGGTGGGTGAGCCCCCAAAGACCCCGGCAACGACGAGCAGGTTACTTCACCGTACCCCAAGGGGTGGGAGTGCTATCAGCAAGTCTAGGTTGGCCTTTTTGGCTACGCCTAAGAAGACCAGGCCTTGAAATATCTCATAAATGTCCCAGGCTTTGTTTCTTCAGATCAAGATTGATATTTCCACTTCCATGACTTCAATGAACCTTGTCATTTTCGTCGACGATACGCTAGGTGTGATCTGTTCAGTCACGATTGTGTTGACATAATGCCAGGGCGTCTAGGTTACGAATGCGGAAGTCAGAGTGTCCATGTTTATGATTGTCTCCCATAATGTCTTTTCTGTCCAATTTCATTCCAGCTTCAAGGCTGATTTTCCCTTCTCAGTTTTGATCACGGAGTCTGGTGAATGGTAATATTGGTGGCGACTGAGGCGAAAATGGTGTTGGGAGGAGTATGTTTATTCCAACGTGTATCCGACAAATTGTGCGGCATGGATCGGTGGGGCATGGCTATAACGACCTGATTATGAGCACATATATAATTACCTTTCCTCTACAGTTTGTACATTGTCAACAGACAAATGAATCACATTGGCACATTGTCTGTAACTGGGCTTATGCTTTGGCTTAAGCGTGAGTAGTACGTCATGGGTCGCGTGATGTCAGGGTGCAGCCGGAGCTAAGGAATACTGTAGTGAGGCGGTTTGCATCCGTATTGTAGTGGCTTTAGTGAGCAGGTTTTGATACATTGATGAGTTGAAGAAGGCGTCATCAACATTCATCTCTCAGATTAATTCCAGAACCATGTCGACAGTCCACAGGATCGCAACGGCCGTACCGACCTTAAATCTAGTAACCAAACTATAGCACCATGACCAGTTATCTCAATTGTTCCCAGAGGGCTAAACCCCAACTTCCTTGATCAAAGGCTTGTGGAATACTCGCACTCCATCATTCATTCATTCATTCATTCATTCTTCCTCAATCTAGACGCCTCCATAAGTAAGCCCCAATCACGGCTCCAACTTTTCTTTAAATGCGTCGGCTTTGCTGGAATCGATGTTGGTCTCTACGCTCGGCCATCCGACTGGGTAAACGAGCATATTGCCTGGCAGATTTGAGGGGAGAGGTAGCAAGGTTTGGGGGAAAGTATGCAGTGAAGATTTCTGTGACATGAGAGAACGGGGAATTAGGGCCAAGGGTAGCGAGATGTGGCGCTTGAAGAAACCCGGAGCAGTATGGTCCTAATGCCTGCTCAATCTTTGCATTGGTCTCGGTCTTCGTATACGCGATGTAGTCTTCGACACTATCCCCGTCGACGAAGCCCCACAGTATCGATGGGTTCTCGAGCTCGACGCCTCAGTGTGCGCGTTGGGACCCAGACTAGTGGACACACAGACTTCGAAGGCGTGGAGCGGGGGCTGTGAAGGCTGAGCTTGTGGGGCCGGTGAGGAAGATGCCAGGGGCGAGGGAGCAGCGGGCGAATTCTGTGACTGGTGGCATTTGTGATGCAGATAGAGGGAGATAGAGAACTTGACCTGTACGAGCTAGGAAGAGGTAACGGAAAATTGGAATTTGAAAAGGAAGAAGAGGTATCAATTGTGAACAGCCTTGAATGCTCTCGAGAAAAACTGATGTTGTAGCTATTGGGTTTGTATACGGCCGTTAGTAGTTCTGTGAGGGGCATTTCGCGCCTGAAATTGCAAACTAACTGGATGTGTTAGTGGCGCTAGCACTTGCTATTTAGATTTATTTGGACACATTTGGGATACCAGTCTCGCGCAGAGTTGCAAAGACTTTGACGATTTATTTACCGTAATTAGGGTCTACTTTGATGTTGATCTTTCGCCGATCAACGTATGCGTTGTCAGATAGCCCTGCGAGTATCACACATGGTAGGATTTGCGAAGTGGAGGATTTTAAGTACGGAAAAATGCCTCTGCTGAAGGTTTAGACCTTAAATTCAAGAGTGGAAGAGTGTGAATGCTAATAGCAAGCAAAGAAGACTTCTTTGTTGATGTTGAACAAACCGAGCGGGTGATGGGTGTTGGTGCGGTGAATGCCTGGCTGCTTATTAAGAGCGGCCGGCCGATCCCGAAGCTTGGACCCCTGTCGGCCCAAGACGTCAGCTTGCTGCACCACTGAGGCGGGCAATTCAATTCACCACCCACCACGCTGTCTTTCATCCATGCGCGGCGCCTAAACTGCCTACTACCTGGTACTAGCACCTTCTTTCCTGCTTACGTGGTATCGCTGGAATTCCTACAGACCTGGCAAGGCGACACACTTATCAAACACATTCACCGTGGCGTCGTTCAACAACTTGATTGACGACTTCAAAAAGTCCTTTGACTTCTTCAAAAACCACCCCTTCCTGAGCACCACATCCCCTCTACCCTCCACCTCCGATACAACACAAGACACCCTCTCCCAGATCTACGCTCGATTCCACCAGGCACTGCAGGAGAGCGGCGTCTCTGACCTCACTGACTTTATCACCAACCCCCGCTTCAACGACCCCGTCTACCTCACCACCACTACCATCGTCCTCGTAGCAGTATTCTTAACCATGTCGTGGTTTGGTCGCGGCAGTGGGTGGACGGGCCGCTTCTCTCCATTTGGCAGACCCAGCAACTCATCCAACGAGGTCTCTGACTCCGACTTCTCATATATCACCTCCGAAGACCTCGCCGCACACAACAGCAAGGGCCGAAATAGGTCTTCTTCGCGGGCTGCCGCTCCGGAGATCGTGGACTGGGATGACAAGAACCCAGACCGGGATACTGACGTGCTGGTCTTTAAGAATGGCAGGCTACATTTCCCAACCCACTTCCCGGCGCAGAGCATACAGGATGGAGACTTGAAGATCAGCACGGTGCGGCAGGCAGCAGCCAAGAAGATCGGCGTCAACGACCCACGACGGATACGTATGTTCTTCAAGGGCAGGAATCTGAAGCATGACGAGCGCACAGCTCGAGAAGAGGGTCTGAGGGGTGATGGCAGCGGCAGTGAGATTCTTTGCGTGGTTGGCGAAGCCCAAACCGGCACTATGGCGCCCGGATCCGAGGAAACCGGTATACCTAGCGCCACACAGCGAGCCTGGAGTGACAATGAAGATGAGGACAACGACACCGAGGGTGGCACTGACTCGGGCTCGGGCACAGCTCTGAGGAAGAAGCCTCGAAAGCGAGGAGGTAAAAAGTCTAAGAAGGGTAAGAAGGGGACTGATGGTACCACTACCGGCTCCTCTACGCCAGGATACTCCACCGCCGGTGCTGGCGCAGAGTTCCTCCCTATTCCCTCACATCTTGGAGGCCCACGACCTACCTCCGCCCCTCCATTCAACACACCACGCGTCGCTACTCCACAGTCGCCAATCGGAAAGCTCGACGCCATCGCCTCCAAGTTCCACACTGAAATTGTCCCTCTCTGCATACAATTCATGAACAACCCACCCGAAGATGCTTCAAAGCGGAGCTTCGAATACAAGAAATTATCAGAGACGATCCTGACGCAAATCTTGATGAAGTTTGACGGCGTTGAGACAGAGGGAGATCCGGATGCGAGGATGAGGCGGAAAGAGTTGGTCAAGGAGGTCCAGGCGATGCTGAATCGGCTCGATGAGACTGTCAAATGAGCACCTCTCGTGGATAGCAGATGAGCTTTAATAGCGGATTCACGTTAACGGTGTCGCCTTCAAGCCTGCACAATTGTGACTCTTTTGCACCTCGGTGTAAATATACAGGCGAGGAGTTGGATCGCATCGCAGCCATTTGTGGCATGTAGGTTTCATTTTCCTGTTATTGTAGACTTCCAGGATATTGCGTCACCCTATGATGCAGAATGAAATACGGTCGAAACTAAAGTATATTGTTATGCCAATATTTCTTCTTCCCCTCTGCAGAGCAAGTTTCTTCTTGTTCTTGCTTGCATTCCCTTCTTCAACCAGTTCACCCATCCACAACGAACGGCAAAAGCCGTGTTGTGTGTCGTTGTCAACCGCCAAACGCCACTTACGCCACGGCTTCACCTGTCGAATACGAGAAAAGCTTCACCCGATGGCCAATTTTAGACCCACGTCCAGACCTGCTGCCACTTCACTCGTCAAACCACCAACGCAAGATATCACATGTTCCTCCACAAAGGACGCCGCAATGCTTTCCTGCATCTGCTATGTGCTCTCCACATTTTAACATTCATGGACGAAGCTCCTCAAATTCCACTTACACGAAAGGAAATATCGAAGTGCTGTGTAACGTACGACAATCTCAACTCAACGCCCCAAGGGCACTTCATCCTATTCACTTCAGCTCTGTAAAAGGAACCTCTTGACACGATGTCACACCACTGCCGAAGCATCAAATCCAACCTTCTCGACCACGGGGACCCTCTCGCCAGCAAAAGTAGATAAACAAGAATGCGATCTACGAATTCCCACAATGCTGCGAGAACCCAAGACTGCGGTACCTCCAATACGGCAGGCTTTTCGAGCCTCGTATTTCCCGTACCTGAACATCTCGTGGGGATATTTTTAGGTGTGCCATGGAAACTTTCCTTGATCTTCGGTTTTCGCATTCGCGAACTCAGCCGTATTTCTCGAACCACAGTTTCTCTTCATTGGTCGGCCTTAGTCGACCTTCGACTTCTCCTGCACTATCTCGTTACCACGACGAATAGGATAGCGCTATCGTTCAGCACTATTGATTTTTCCTTTGCTTGCCCTCATGACTGTCTTAGAGGATGCTTGAAATGTGGACGACCGTTTCTCGGATGTCGACTCAAGGGTGACCTGGTCGGGCCGTGGTGTATGGCGACTTCGCAGTGCAATTGTGTTGCTATTGATACTTCGTTGGAAGTGAGGTATAAAGTCTGGTCCCCTGCTCTCTCTACGGACTTTTTTTTAGCCTCAATCAATCAATCGATAACTCAAGCTTCAGACATACGCTCGCTATTAGGTACAGGTTCAACTACTACACCCATATTCTCGTCTCTCGCTCCATCCTATCTTTCTTTCGATAATCACTACCACGAGGAAATATAACTTAGCACACTGGAAGGAAAGGTCGAAATGGCATCTCTCGTGCTCTTTACGCTCCCTCTCCTCACCCTTGCCTACACGTACTCGCCGGCACCATCTCCGCCGACAACATCCCCTCCCCCACCACCCAAGTACACCGTGCCGTGCCTGATGGGCGACAACAGGCCCTGCCCAACATCCTGGACTTGTACTCCCACTCAGATGTGCACGTCTGGTAGCCCCTGCGGCGGGCTCTGTATCGACATCTTCACCCCACCGCCTGTGATCCCATGCACTGTCGGAAACGACGCTCCATGCATTCCCTCCTCATCCTGCACTCCAACCATGGTTTCCACACCCGGCTCACCCTGGCTGGGCCAATGCATTGCCCTGCCGACGCCACCGCCAGGCGTAACACCATGTACAGTTGGCAACGACGCACCCTGTACACCCTCCTCCAGCTGCACTCCAACCATGATCTCAACCCCCGGATCGCCCTGGCTGGGCCAATGCATTGCCCTCCCAACTCCTCCTCCCGTCTCCACCCCTCCACCCGGCGTAACCCCCTGCACAGTCGGCAACGACGCGCCTTGCACCCCCTCCTCCACCTGCACTCCAACCATGATTTCCACTCCCGGACAACCATGGCTCGGCCAATGCATTGCCACCCCTATTCCAGTAACGCCGTGCACTGTCGGAAATGATACCCCGTGTTTGCCGAAAAGTACGTGTACCCCGACGATGAGTTCGACGGCGGGATTGCCGTGGTTGGGACAATGCATCGCGACTCCTACCCCCCCGCCTAGTAGTCCGAGTACCCCGACACCAACGCCTAAGGGAAGGAAGTGCGGGTGGCATGGGAGGTGTGAGCAGGGGAGGAAGTGTGTGAAAGGATGGTGCGTTTGGAAGGGGGACGGGCATGGGCATGAGCATGAGCATGAGCATGAGCATGAGTAGAAGAGGGCTGGATGTAGATGTGAAGAAGTTAGGGTTAGGGATATTGTTGGGTCGGAGAAAAAAGAGCTGTTGCTGAACGGTTTTGAGGAAAGACGGATCAGACTGGTTCGCATAATGTAATTTCTTATTTCAAGCATGTTTTAAATGAGGTTGGAATTGGGCGGTGTGAAGGAAGGCTATGAGGTAGTACGTTTAGTGATGAGATATGAATATGAATGACAATAATACTTGATGATATTTGTGATTTCATTGCTACTGGTCTGTTGAAGGCAAGTGAAGTCCTTCGGTGTGTCTAGTCTAGTAAGATTGTGATCGAGTAGGCTACCTTGGCACAGTTTGCCAATGCCTTTTCGCTCCTAGCCTTTCACACTCTCAGACTGCAGTCTATCAAACAACTAACGATAGACGATTACTTCTAGCCAGTGCTCTTCATGGAGGGATATGGAGATGGGAGGACTCTGTGGGAGTGGACAGAGGTGATAATTACTAAAGGCGAATGTTAATTAGAGCTTAGAATCACTCTACGCACTTATAAGGTCTGTCCCTGTGTCACGAGACGCACTGTGTGCCGAGACACTCTGTGAGAAAAACTCTCTCAAAATTTCCCCCAACAAATATATGGCACTTTGAATGTTACAAAGATACCCTATAGGTATCTAAGTCTGTGTTTCTAGATTTTGGTAAGGTTCCACCAAGTGGTTGTCGTTCCATACACCTATTCGTCAACGCCTTAAATTGCCGCCTCAGCATCTCTCCCCTGTTATCTCACTATATGCCAGGTCTCGCTAGATTTCGGAGGTATTTAAGGAAAGCCCAGACAAGAAATATTTTTTTCCGCGCTTTGAAGTTTAATTTGACTGTGAGACGATAGATTCCAAGGGTTCCGTTGTCCGCTGATCAAAGCCTTGAAATCCTTGGATATTTTAGCGGGTTTCTTATCTGCATTAGCGCAAAGTAAGTTTGCTTATATAACATCAGTATTGAACAGTAAGAAACCCTTCAGCCATTCTGTGGCGCATTGTTCTTTTTTTAGAAGAACCGCTTTGTGCCAGTCTCTTTGTTTCTTTCGGGGTCGGTTTGGGCCCCCGCCTTGCTGTGCCTCGCTTTGCTGTGCCCCGCCTTACTCTCAGCTCCTGCTCTCCAACACGATCATCAGCGTTACAGCAAGTATGGATGAGGCCAGTCGGGCTTTAGCCGCAGGCGTTTCTTCTGGCGTGTATTCGTATCGAGCCCTGTCAGGCCATTGCAAGGTCCCTGCATTGACCCTCCATCATCGCGCACGCGGCTGACGCTCTATTAAAGACAAGGCTAAGAGTCAGCAGTATCTTGCAGACTGGGAAGAGGATGCCCTTGTCTAGTATTTCTTACAGTCATCAGACCTTGGACAACTGATACAAGTAAAATTTCTACCCTCACCAGCCTTCTGTCTCGCCTGTTATTGAAATGAGTCGGAAAGACCACTAAAGCCTCTAGGCAAAAATTGGTTGAAGGCATTCCAAGATCGGCACCCAGAGGTTCAAGCGAGGAGAGTCAAGGCTCTAGATTGGAACCGCTATGAGAAGAATATATACAGTAAAGTCGTACACTGGTTTGAAGTTATTTAAAAAGTATTAGACGATCTAGCTGTTTTAGCGGAGAACGTTTACAACATGGACGAGACTGGAGTTATGCTATCTATGTTAGGCTCTACAAAGGTCCTTGTAAGTAGGAGCGATCTGCGAAACTATAGAGGTGCTCGCGTAAAGCGTGAGGCTGTAACTGCGATTGAGTGCATTAGTGCCGATGGTACGTTAGGTATTTAAACCCTATGGTTATTTAGCCAGCTTTGACTCATTGGAGCAACTGGAGTACCTTTAAAACTCCTGGATGGCAATACGCGTTATTAGACTCTGGATACACCGACTCTTACCTTAGCCTTTAGTGGCTGCTACGTATTTTTGACCCTAAGACTAAGGCAAAAGCTACCTATACATCTGGAGTACTTAAACCTCAAGTGCTAATTTGCGATGGGTTCAGGACGCACAAAACCCTCAAAATCCTTGAGTTCTGCCTGTTAAACAAGATCATATTATGTTGTCTCCCTTCTCATACTTCCTATAAGCTGCAGCCATGCGATGTATCTACATTCGCCCCTCTTAAAGCGGCCTATTGTGACTAAGTTGAACAGTTAGAGCGAGGGGGCGTAAACAAGATAGGTAAGGAGCATTTCACCGCTCTGTATAGCCCTGCGAGAATCAAAGCCTTCACACCTAGGAATATCAAGGCTGGTTTCGCGGCATGTGGGTTGTTTCTGTTCAACCCAGATCAAGTGTTGAGATCTATGCCAAAGCCGCCTGAGCTAGTCACAGAGGTCAGCAATGTGATGCCTAGGCCTCGTCAACCAGTAAGGTCAGACCAACCACAAGACTTGGCGATACAGTCTCCCAAGACGCCGGTATCAGCGGAGGGCTTCAAGTCGCTACAGAATATGATAGTCCAGCAAAATACTCACGCTTGTGACGAGACGGGTAGGTGGCGTCTACACAGGCTTATCCAGAAGCTTGGTAAGGCTGCCCAGATGTCATTTGCACAGGGTCTCCTTCAGCATAACCATATTTGATTCTTGATGAAAATCAACAATGAGTCGAAGGTTCGTCAGACGACGAAAGCAGTAGTGCTAGGGACGGCAAGGGTCATGAGCTATGAGGACCTGGTGAAAGCTCGCGCTAAGCGTAATGAGCAGATGCGGCTAAAGGCAAGGAGAAACGTGGGCGTAAGCGTAAAGCTGATGAGCCAGAGCCAGAGCCAGAAGCAGAAGCAGAAGCAGAAGCATTTCAGGCAGGACCAGCAGAGCCGACAGCAAAGAAGATGCGTAGAAGTGAAGGACTAGTCTTAGAGAAACAGCGCGTTCCAGTGGCACGGATGTATTAGAAAAGCATCATATAGTCAATTCCACTTACAGTGGTAATCGAAATCGGTTTCCGGTTCTTGCACGCCGTTTGTTCTAAACGCACGGTCATCATGCAGGACGCTTACCAAGTGAGAATTAGCACCAGATGGAGTGATCTTGTAATTTATCGTTCAATTAAGACTAGATGTGCTTAACCCCATGTATTAAATTGATATCGTAACTTCTGGTAAAAAAAGATAATTAAGTACAGCCATAAGCAAAATCAGTTTCCTATTATTCACTTTGTGATTGGTTCTAGGCGCACGCTCATTACAACAAGGGAATCCCCTTTTCGTATTGGTGTATTACGAGGGGCACCTGTAATTTACTAGACTTCTCAGCTACGTAATACTGCGCGTTGCCGCATCCACCTGCCACAGTCTAGCGTGAAGGTGGAATCGCCAGGGGTGCTCGCTGACGTCGGCCCGCTCGCAACCTCGAACACTGCCACTGCACTGCAATCTTCAGCGCAAACGAGGTGTCGCAAGTGCTAAGAGTTACTGGTTCTTGTTCGTTTCCCAAGTGCCAGGGAAAAGCTGTATTGTGCAGCGTCCCGCCTCAATATCGGAAGCTTAAAGCAATTGAGAGCCGAGGAAGCTGGGTCCCGCCAGGGCACCAAGAACCACCACTCGCCCTTGATTATTGGCTGGTCAGGGATGATTTAGACCACAATTCACCCATACGGCATGGGAGGATCCCGAGAGATGGCAGAAGAAAACGAAGCATGACTGTCCATCGAGGTGCAGTTGCTTATCGTAGACGGCCATGGCAGTCACACTTCGGACATGTTTGTGGCTACATGTTACCTAGGTAACTGTATAGGGAAAGGGGCCGAGTTTTCTAACAACGGACTCTTACAGGAGCAGCCTATCAACTTTGTTTTAGGAAGTAAGTAGGCCTGCGAATATTAGCACGCAGGTTTGCTAATGCCATTATGCTAAAGCAGGAGGCCCTCCTCCTCAGCATCGAAGAAGATATCTTCCTCCACTTCTTCAGCGCTCATTTCGGATACCCAATTTGATGCTAAATGATCCAGCACTCGTCGTCGTATATCATTTCCCAATAGATTTGCATACTGCATTGGCGTAACGGCCGTTGTGAGAAGAGAACTAGCATGTGATCTCTGAAGAAAGACTCTCCGTCCTAGGATATGTGGATCTGCTCCTTTATTAAGGAGAAATAGAACATTGGAGCTCTTAGCGTTTGGAGACAGGCCCTCAGACCCAACAGCGTAATGAAGTGGCGTCCATCCCCATTGATCCTGTCTATTGACTTCATGCAAACCATAAACATTATATAGATGCTTCAGTGAGTCCGAGTTAGATGTCATCTCTGCGGCGATATGCAGTGCTGTTCTTCCGTCGTGATAGATCTGTTGCAGATTGACACCATTCTTGGCGAGAAAATCTATAGCCGTGCATGCTGTCGTGCCGCTCCTAATTGCCATTAAGAGTGCTGAAGGACCCTGGTCGCTTACAAGATCGAAATCAACGTAGCATTCTTGTCGAAGGATATAGAAGAAGCGGAGAGTGGTTTCCTCGTGATACGTGTCGCGGTTAAGGTTGAGCATGGTGATCGCTCGATTACCAACTATATCGTGCACCGACGCTCCGTTTTCAGTGAGCAAACGAAGGGTGTCGAGCCATGCATCTGTTTTGGGTGGGAACTGAATAAATGGGCTCTGTCGACCAGCTGATTTCCTCCGACCTTTGAATCCTAAGGCGGCAAAGACTGGCAAACTAGAGACTAGTTAGAAGAACAGCTTGTAGAAACAGTGGAAATGCAGTACATTTGGTCGTCATCTCCAACATCTGTTCGAGCTCCAGCTTCAAGCAAGGATCGCACTGCATCAAGATTCCCCGATTCGATAGCGAGCTATATGCAAAAGTAAGCCTTGTAGCGCCGAGTCTAAAGCATTGCTACTTACCAAGAGTGGAGTCTTACCCGAGCAAGAACTCCTGCAATTCACGAGTTCATGATCGTTGATGATATATTGGGTAATCAGTGTTAGATCTCCAGCTTTGCATGCCACCAGGAATGGGAAATCTAGAGGAACACGTTTCTGATAGCAAATGATGCCTGAGAATCGAAGTTGATAGGATATGTCTTGCCAGGAAAACCATTGAGATAACCACTTGGGTAGTCGAAATCCGACAAGATAGGAACGCCGTTGGTCTCCTTCGGCTCCGACGCGCAGCGATGACGAATAAATCAACCCGAGACGTCCCCAAACCGTGTCCTTTTGCAAAACGTAGCTCTTTGGTGGACCCTTAAAAGCTGCGTTTTGACTGTGTGTAGAGATGCGATTTGCATGGTGATGAGGTATTGGTCGCGGTGCAATGTTGGTAGTGAACGGTTGTGGACGAGCAATTTGTTCAATCATCGCTCTTGTCAATTCCAATTTTGGCTCAATATTCCAAACTCCAGCCGCAGCCCTCGAGGATATTTGCCTGCAGTCAGATAAGCGCATTATGCCCCACGCAATCAGAAAGTAATTAGGATCTCACAGGATAATGACGCTGATAATAGTATTCAGCGTGTCCTTCGAGCTTGCTAATCGCCGCATAATGCTCTTGATAGCATTTCTATCTTTCAACACAAATTTGACCTGCTCCCTCCTTCGAAGCGAACTCGAGCTACGTCCCGAACAAGCTAGATGCAATTCGTCAACTGTCCTGTAGATCTCCTCCAGAGCATGATGTAAAAGAACGTGGTAGCTTTCCAGCAGAAGTTTATCATTGTCAATGCCGGAAAGTTGGTCCTTCAGGATGTGCAAAGTATGTTGGACTAAGATGACCTCCGTTCGTATGTGCCTTAACTCCGAAGAAGCCTGTCGTGTGCTCTCAATGAATGCCCCCAGAGCAAGGCTAGTCTTAAGGATATAGACAGAAAGTTGAGATATTGAAGCAGCCGCAGCACATCCAGCAAGGAGCTCGCCAGCTACTGACATATCTGAATGAGTACCCACAAATGCTGTTGATCTTGGAATATTCGTCGATCTTTTAGGCATTTTTGAAGAGACACACAAGGCTGAGTTGAGAGGTTCAGCCTTGCCATCTCAGGCGCCAATCGCGTTGAACGATAGGCGGAGTCGGTGAGTAAAATGCCTTGCCACGTCACACCCCCAGACGTATGCGCAGGGTGAGCTAGGGGTCCTAAGACACAATCAATACCATCCTTGCCGCAAAATTGTCAAACACTACTTCCTGACTACTTGAAAACCATAGCCGTTAACATTAAAGCAACAGAAAAGGCATTATATACATCTCTAACTACTGAACCTCACTCGAATCCGGAACTGGATATTTCCCAACCTATGGATCCCAACCCCTACGGATGGTATTGTGTAAGATCAGATTGCTGAGGAGTAGAGTCCATTACTAATTGGACTCAGTGTGGATGTGGGATTGGATCAAATAGCACGATTTGGATGCCGGAGTGTTGCAATTGTGGACATTCGCGATGTCCAGGTTGTTCAATAGTACCGGTTCCTCCACAGCCTACAGCGACGCTATGCGAGGATGAGCTGTGAATGGGAATTCTGATACGACACCTCTTCCTTCTATAGCTTGGCCCTGCTGTCGCCCGATGGCGACGCTAGCTTTCCCATACGGGGAGAAGGAGCTCTGACCTCGTCTGAACGGCCTGGGCCTCGAGGGTCTGTAGAGATGCATCCTAATTCTTCTCAACCTTTAGTAACCCTCGCATATATCTAGCAATGCAGTTCTTGAACTTCTCCCTTTATCATACTCGTCGTCGGTGCGAATGCCAGAGCACCGCAGTACGCCTGAAGGGGAGCCTTCTCGATAGCGAGCAATGGAGAGAGGGTGGCTCATCTTCATCATAGCTATTATGCTCGTCCCATTCAGCCAACTGAAGGAACTAGAGCCTCCCGGTGCTGCGTCTGCTGGGAGACGACGTATGGTGGAGACTCGGTGGCCGGGGGGGCTCTTATTATCGTCGAGTTGTGGCTCAGATCCGTAGACCTAGCCAATAAGATCGGTCCGAACGGGTCTTGATAGCGAAAAGGGTTCGTCATCGTAGGATGGGAAGCGACAGCGGCGTTCGGGAGGCAGAGTTCAAACTTCGGTGGTGAGAGAGGGCAGCTCCGTGGAGGCTGATTCGGCTTGCGCAGCACCCACGAGCAATGCCGCAGCACCAGGACCAGTCTCACATGACGCGATTAAAAACGTTTGTAAGTTAAATAAAGAACACTAACACGAAATAAGAGACCCCGCCCCGCTAGGAGGTCCGTGCTGTGAGAACAAATCAAAGTGCAAAGCCGGAAACTGATTCTGCTCGCGACTGTACCATGTTTGAAGATCTTATCATTCTTTTACAAAACAACAACTGACCAGATAATTACACAAGGCTTGAGTGACTTTTGAGGTCAGATGATCTGATGCTGAGTAAGATTTGAAGCAGAGGGTCTGCACAGCCTCAGGCTGACTGCTGACTAGCTTAACTGTATATATGACAGAAGTAATTTACGGCGATCATCCGTTTCGGAGATCGAACCATTCTAGCCTCATTTGGAAGGTCATTGATGAGAAGTACCAACCGGGGTGGCAAGTTTGCATGAACATGCGCGCTTCGCAAGCCATAGGGCTGATAATGATTACTTAGCACCAAAGCAAGTCTTTGAGGGTCCTATAGACCTATTTGTGAGCGACATAGAGTTGTAGAAGTGTTGTGGTTGTGGGATATGGAAAGAACACGATATTGCTATGAAAGAGAGCCTTGCGCGCCTCAGGCTAAAAGATGTGGATAGGATTGTAACAAGCAGGTATTAGCCTTCCTTTTCAGAAGCTTGGATGACATAATCAGGCGTCTCGCTTAGCGCACAGGCCAGCATCTAATATACGTCCACTAATCGCCTCTCTTACTCTTTTACTTTACTATAAAACTTTAACGTACTTTACAAGCAAGTTGCTTACACACCTAAGTTACTTACTTTTGCTAAGACTCTACTAAACTACTTTTTTTACACTAACGTACTTCATGGGCGAGTTGCTCACACACCTGAGTCGCTTACTTTTGCTAAGACCCCACCCTAACAAACTCTATTATAGCCTATAACAACCCGCTCTAGCACTATATAGTACAGTACAGCCTAGAATATTATTTAGATACTACTTCTACTTCTTACTTACATGTTTGCGTGTTATGCCTAGTCTAATTGCACTGTCTGTAGCGCCTTTAGAATAGCTTACTTACTTTAGCTTACACCTGCTTCTTTACCTTCTTTTTATTACTACGCGCTTTAAACTTCTTTAAAGCTGTTAAGTATAAGCTTTTTTAAATTATTAAAGTTTTTTTTACTTTAATTTACTTTTTTTTATGTAATTTCTTATTACACTAACACTAGCTTATGCGTAATTATTACTACCTTTTTTAAAACTTTTTTAAACACTTTAACTATAAAAGTTAGTAAACTATTTATATGCTTTTAAATTTTTATTTTTATAAGTATTAATTATAACTTAAGTTCTAAAGTATTACTTAGAGTTTACAACTACTAAGGCTTATTATATATAAGTAGTAGTAGTAATAGAGTGCGTAACTTTACATTAAAGCCTATTATAACTTATTATAGGTTAAAAAGAACTAATTTAGCGCTTTAAAACTTTTTTAAAATATTACTAAAAGTAATTATAGCATTATAAGCTACTTTAAAGCATAGTAAAAACTTTATTTTTATAATATAAGTAATTTAGTTATGTATAAGGTTTTTAGCTTAGTACTTATACACTTTTTTTAAAAAAGTAAAATAACCTATATTAAGTAGCTATAAAAAGTATAATAAGTAAAAAAGTATATAATTAGTAATAATCTTATTATTTTTATAGTATTACTAAAAATAAAGTAAGTTATAGCTCTTATAGCTATTAATAACTAGTAGATAGTAACTACTAACAGTACACTTCTTTATATATATGTTAAAGTGCTTTAACTAGTCTAGACTAAGCTAATTAGTAGTCTAGCTGTACTTAAAGATTATAATAACTTAATTTTAAAGTAAATTTTTTTATACTAGTTTAAAAAGTAGTTACTACTTTAAAAAATAATAAAAAGTAAAATAGCTTACTTTTTAGTATTAATGCTCTAAATAGCTGTTATCTACTTCTAGTTACCTAGCTAGACTGCTTTTAGCTGTCTTTATCTCTCTAAACTTATAATAACTGCTCTAGTAAATATCTAGCTTATTATAAACCTTATTTTATTAAAGTTATACATGTTATTATCTTAAATACTATACTTAGCTTTAATATTCTTTATAAAGTTAAACTAGCTTTAAATTACTATAAAATTTTTATAAAAAGCTTTTTTATAGTTATACTTATACTTAAACTTTACTTTAAGCTTTAAGTAATACTTAATAAATATATTAAGCTAGTTTATGCTAATATAGCCTATATTACACTTAGTGTGTAAAGAATTAGCTATATTAGCTATAGCTGCTAGCTAGGGGGGAAATCCTTGCGTATTTAGCTTAAGTATGTGCTAAATAATTACCTACTTTTTATTATTATCTAGCTTTTATAAGTTAGCTATATAATTAGCTTAAAAAGGTTATCTAGTGTGTTAGTTATTATTTTTTAAAAGACTTTATAGATAGCTGCAGCGTGTTACTAAAAAAGTGTTATGTTTTATTTAAAAGCTTAAAGCATAAGCTACATTTAACATTTTTTTAACACATTTAAGTAGTGTTATTAAGAATACATTAGTGTAGAAAAAGTAGTGTAGTAGGGTCTTAGTAAAAGTAAGCAACTTAGGTGTGTAAGCAACTCGCCTATAAAGTACGTTAATGCATTCCTAACAACACTACTTAGACACACTTTAAGCTTTTAAATAAGACATAAAAATCTTAAAGAAACTGTAACAATTCTACAAATTGTTCTATCTTAGGTCGCTTAGATCCTATCTGAAGGGTCCCTGTATCAGCCCCAACCATGACTTAACCTAGTCCCCTGCAGTTACCCCTATTCCCTCATGTATTTAGTCGCACCTTGCCTCTGTAGCTAGCTTAGTAGTTTTCTAATATCCTTTTATACAAGGCCTATAGGTGTTAATGGCATTCTTAGGTTTAGAGTCCCCACGCACTTCTATATGCCTCTAAGTGTAAGGACGGAGCTCTGTACCACTACGTGTAACGATTCTCGTTACATCTCGGGTCGCCCGGAACCCATCCGAAGGGTCCCCGTATCGGCTCCGACCCTGGCTCGACCCTGACTCGACCTGGCCCCGACTCTGCCCTGCCCCCTGCTGTTACCCCTATTCCCTCATGTATTTAGTCGCACCTCGCCCCGTAGCTAGCTCGGTAGTTTTCTGATATCCTACGTACAAGGCCTATAGGTGTCATTGGTATTCCCAGGTCTCTGAGTCCCCACGCACTCCCATATGCCTCTGAGTGGATTCATACCGCATTCGGACCCATTGTCTTGCCTGCGCCGTTACA
>NW_022985163.1:798000-839654 GCF_010093535.1 Lindgomyces ingoldianus | reverse complement strand
GACGCAACGCTTAGTAGCCCACGCCAGCTAAGCTATATACACTAGACCTCCCAGCAGCAACAACGTGGCGCTAGAAGAGGCCGCCTCACGTTTCAGTCTAAAAACTGGCAAAGCTGTCTGAGGTGTAGGTTAAACGCGCGACTGTCCTTGTTGTTAGTTAATTATTATATAAGGACAGAGCTCTATACCACTACGCTAATACAACTAAAAAGGTGCAAATAATTAACTAACGTTAATTATTGCGTACAGAATAGTATATATACCCGTCGCACGTAAGCACCATCTCGGCCTTACACGTAAGCGCTATCCCGGCCTTACACTAAGTAGATTCTTACCGCATTTAGACCTATTGTCTTGCCTGTGCTGTTACATTATATCAGAAAACTATCTAAACAATAGGAAGGCCTCTTTAAGGTACTTAAATAAGTTAGAAACTTGTACCTCCTAGAGCTACTTCTAGGGTTAAAGATACATAATGTCTTTGCACTAAACATACTCTATAAAGACCCCTAGAATCTGCTTCTAGAACAAGAACCTCTAAAACCCCCTAAAATTACTATTAATAGAGTAGAGGAGTAGAAAGTAGAGAAAATACTTGCTAGCAAGCTCTACTAGAAAATGCTTAAGTACTAGGTAAAATAAGTAAAACACAACTCTAATCTAGTCTAGTATAAGGCTTTAAATTTTATAAGTTCTCTCTATAAACTAAAGGCTTTTTATAATAAGCATTTAAATTAGCTAGAACCTTTAAAGGCCTTACATAAGTAGATTAAGGCTTTTAAAGCTAGTATAAAAGGCATAGATTACTTAGTAGATAATAAAGTATAAAAGTAAAAAGTAAATTTATAGTTATATATAATAGTATTACAACTCTATAGACATTACGCTAGGGAGGTCTAACAGTAAGCTGTTAGACACCTCTAGACTCTTCTTTTCTTTCTTCTTTACCTTTCTTTCTCTTCTCTCTTCTTTTTTCTTTTCTCTCTAGACTTTTTTTAAACCTTTTTTACTTTATTCTTAGCTGCCTAAGAGCGCTGTAATGTTTACTTAAAAGTTAAATACTAAAGCTTTTAAGGCTAAAACCTAATAAAGCAGCGCAGTATTTTAGTAGAATAAGGCTACATAGACACTAGCTATAGAAAGACTAGCCTTCTAACTCTTTATAACCTACGCTACCTGAGCTAGGTTTTAAGTAAACTCTAAAATAGCTTTAAAAGCCTTCTTTTTATCTTTCTTACTTTCTGTGTTTTAGGCTGCTGCCTATAGCTGTTACGGTCTATGGTTGGACCAGCGTAACTCCACCCGTGGTGCTCCACAATCTAGTCGGGTTGGAGCAGGGCTCGCTTGTGAACTAGTCAGAAAGCACGAGAGCAGCACAGCTGCCTGCAGTAATAGAGGAGTGCGTTGTCTAATAGAAGAACAGGCTATTAATCTAACAAGCCTAAGAGAGCTTGTAGAGCTCTCCTTAGCAGGCTTGTGTAGACTTGTCCTACTTATGCTTAGCACTCTTTAGACATATATATAGTACAAACTCTAAATAACCTTTAAAAGAGGTGTTTAACATTTAGTTTATTTTTTACATAGACTAAGTAGCATTTAGCTTTTTAAAGAGCTGTAATACTATTTATATATCTTACACTATATATACCTTTAACTTTATCTAATAAGACTGTTTAACCTAGCCACTATACTGCTGCACATAGGGTAAACTATAATCTAGTTACTCTTCTTTTCTCTAGTAGCCTAATAGCCTTTACGTAGGACTGTACACCCTGCTGTTAGCCTCTACTACCTATTCTACTACTTCTCTAGGAATATTATTAACCTAAGTGCTTTTATAAAGTAAAAATTATAATATTAAACACTTTTTTCTTTAAAAAGTATAACTACATAATATAACTTAGATTCTAACATAGCCTACACAGCCCTGTTAGGATCTATAGAAGTTCCTACCTAAAGTAAAGCTATTTTAGCAAAACAGATTAATATAATCTAGGATAACATTAAAAAACTTTAGTAGATTAGTAATAAAATAAATAAACTAGTAAACTTTTAAAAAGAAGTTAAAAACCTTTACTAGAAAGTAGTAAAATTTAATAATTAACTATTACTAATAAATCTCTAACAAGCTACTAGCTCTGCGCACTAGATACATGCACTACAAGTAGAGCTAGCTAAACTCTAGAATATTTTTAACTAAGAGAATAAGTATTACAGCTAAAAAGACTTTAAGACTAGCTTTTTTAAAGCCTTTTAAAGAATTACTAAAAGACCTTTACTTTTTCTTTACTAGATGCTACCTTTACATGTAATATAATAAAAAAGCATTTTAAACTAATACAGAAATAATATCTTAGATAGAACTACACTTAAAAGGCTTCTTTATAATTTAGTTCTAGCTATATATAGATAATTAGATAGACTTTAAAGCTAATAGCACAACACTTACTTTTAAGATAAAAGAGGTGTTTAGTAGTATTAAAGCTTTTAAAAACGCCCTAATAGCTATCTATAAGACTATAAATAAACAGAAAATTATAGCTAATAAACTAGACACTTTAAAATAAAGTAACAGTATAGCCTAGAACTATGTAGCACGCTTTAGAGAGTAATTAGCTATCTGCAGATAGATAGACTAAAAAGCTCTCTACTATATGTTTTATAATAGGCTAAGTAACATAATAAAAGATAAATTTATACATAATAATAAACTAACTACTTTTAAAAACTTTATTATGTAAGTAATAACCTATAACAACTGTTATAAAGAGTGTAAAAAAAAAATAAATAAAAAAAAACTTTTTAAAAACTAGAATTTATTTTTAGAAAAAAAAGTTTTCTTAATATAATAAAAAACTTATAGACCTTAGTTATATAAAGTATATATAAAGCTCTTTTTTAAGAAAAACTAAGTTCTAGAACGTAATAAGCTACCTCTAACTAAGAAATAATAAAAGTAGTTAGAGAATAAGGCCTACTTAAACTATAGAAAAGTAAAACATTTCTGTTAAAATTACCTAAACTTCTAAAAGAGGGAGAATAAAAATACTACTGTAATAGTAAAAGCTATTACTGCTAAATATAGCCTTATAAAAAAGAAAATATTAAAAATATTAAATAATAGACTTTACTAGTAATATAAAAAAAACTATTTTTTAAAAAACTACTTTAAAGCATATTAGAAGGTAGTTATCTAAAACTTTAGCAGCTTAGATAAGGTGTTACAGAACCTTATAATTTTTAAAGAGTATAAAAAAAAAAGTTAAATCTAAAAATACATTATAAATGTTTAAAAGGAAGAGAAATAGTTCTTTCTTTATAACTAGACCTTTAGCACCTTAGTAAGAGAGCTTTATAGACAGTTCTAGAAGTGCAAGTGCTAAAAGTGTAGTTTATAACATAACTACTTTAATAAATGCATAGTTATGCTTTACTAGATAAATATTAGTAATAACTACTTTATATTTAACATAATATAGTAGATAGCTAAAGTTAAATATAACATTATAAATAAAGAAAAATAATAGTAGTTCTTTATTAGAATCTAAGACTAGAAACTAGAAAGACTAGGCAGACCTGCTAGGTTTAAAGTCCTAAAGCTAGTACCTAGAAAACCTAAGACACTGCTTCTAGGCCTTATAATTAGTAGAAAAGCCTTTATAATGCAATAAAACTACAGCTAGTGTGTACTTTATAAAAGCAATGCCTACAGCACTAATAATTACTAGTAGAAGGGACACCCTGTACAGGTAGTATAAATAAGAGAGTACTTTTAGTAGACTTAAAAGAGCCCTTTTAACACCTTATATAGACCTAATAATTGTCTATATCCTTAGTATTAGTGTACACAACAGTATTGCACTAGACACTAGGATAATAAGCATTAAGCAGGCTAGTAGCCTACATAGAAAAAGAACTATAATAGATGCCTATAGTAAGAGACAGCTTTAGCCTGTAAAACTATAAATTACTACACTTATTAAACAGCCCTCTTTTATAAATAAGAAAAATAGCTAGACTATAAAAATAAAAATAACTATAAGTTTTATTACTTTTAATAAAAAGTAGTAAGAAAAAAAGACTATCTAATATTTTATTACTTAGTAGAGAATTATAAGTGCAAAGCAGCTAACTGTTGTAATAAAAAGCACTAAATTTATAAAAAAAAAAAGAAATAAGTTTAACAATAATTTATAAAACATTAACTTTTACTCTTTAAAAAATAAAGAAGTTCTTTATAATATATTAGCTCTAGTTGCTGTAAAATAAAGAGTAAGATATAGTCTAACTACAACCTTTATATTTAAGAGACAGTTAGGACTAGCCCTTATTAACAGTAGATGTACCTTTACTATAATAGACAAAGACTAAGTAGATAAACAAAATATTTTATTTTAAATAAAAAAAACTATTTAAGGTAACTCTTACTAACACGTTTTTAATAGAATTGTTAGATTGAAGCACTGTTTCTAGGCTTCCTAAGATGAATGATGGGTTTGGATATGATGTATGGGATGATTGATTGATTGTATTGATCGGTGTTTATTTATCGATCCTTTTTCTGCTCTACTCGTGTTGCTCGGCTTTTGTTTTTCCGATCCGAGTCCCTATGCGCGACCAGCTTGCAACATGCTGCAATTTGCTGCAACATGCTGCAAAATGTTGCAAAATGCTGCAATTTGCTGCAACATGCTGCAATTTGTTGCAAAATGCTGCAACTTGCTGCAATTTGCAGCAACATACTGTTCGAGCTTATTGCTCGTACTATGTAGCAGCTTTCGTCAAACGTTCCTCCTGTCTTGACAGTAGGTGCGCATATCTAACAAGAATATAGTAAAAAATAGATTAACCTAGAGATGTATAAGAAAGACTTTAGAACTTTAAATATAAAAAATTAGAAATCTATAAGTATACTCCTACTAAAAAGCAAATATAACATAATTCTAGAATATAACTAGCTTAAAAAACATAACCTTGCTATTAATTAAAGAATAATAACTATAGAAGGTTCTAAAGACTATGTAGGTATAACCTAGTTAGCATGCTATAATAATTTATGTTTAGTCTATAAATAAGTAAAATAGAGTAGTAGCTACTACTCTAAGAAACAGAAACTCTAGAAGTTTCTTTACTAAAAACTAAAAGTGTAAGCTATAAAAATAATAATAAAAAAACTAAAAAAAGTTTTTTATAAAAAAATAAAAGCTAATAAGAATATAGAATAAGTTAGAATTTTTAGAATTTAGGAAGAAAGTAGTATCTCTATTAAGTATAAGAATTACTAAAACATGTTTAAGACGCCTGCTAATCTAGAAAAATTACCCCTACACTAACCTTAGAACTATGCTATTAACTTAATAAAAAACTATAATCTAAAAACCTATAAGCTTTACCCTCTAATAAGAATATAAAAAGAAGCCTTGTAAGAATATATTAACTAAATGTTAGTATAAGGCTATATTTAAGAAAGCTATAGCCTAATTGCCTTAGCAGTAGTCTTTGTAAAAAAGAAAGAAAGAAAGATCTAAGTCTATTAGAATTATAGAACTTTAAATAATAACATAATTTAAGACTAGTTTTCTCTACTAATTATATAAAACATTATAAACTAGCTAAAAGAAACCTAGTACTTTATAAAGTTTAACATATAAGACAGATTTAATAAGATAAAAATAAGAGAAAGAGATAAGTAGCTTACAGCATTCTAAACTTTATAAAGACTTTATAAGCTATTAGTAATGCTGTTTAGTTTAATAAACACTTTAGTAACATTTTAATAAATTATTAATATAGCTCTTAACTTATACCTTAATGTCTTTACTTTAGTATATCTAGATAACATTCTTATCTACTTAAAGGATAGCCTAGAAGACTATGTACAGAAGGTATAAAAAGTCTTAGAAAAGCTAAAGAAGTACAGGCTTTATCTGCAGCTTTTTAAATGTAAATTTTATATTACTAAAATAAAATACTTAGAATTTATAATTAATAGTAAAGAAATAAAAATTAACTTAGCTAAGATATAAAAAGTACTTAAATAGCTAGAACCTATAACAGTTAAGGAAGTTAAAGGATTTCTTAGACTATTAGGCTATGTTAGGTAAATAATTAAGAACTACTTAAAAATTGCTACACTCCTAACAAACACTACTACTAAAGAAAGAGCTATAGTAAAATTTATCTAGACCTTATAAATAAACAAGGTGTTTATAGCATTAAAACAGGCTATAATATCTAAACTAGTGCTAAGAATGTACAACCTACGCCTAGACACTAAGATCTATACAGACGCATTCTTAGAAGCTAGCAGAGCAACACTCTACTAGAAACAAGAGGACAAGAAATAGCACCTAGTAGTGTACTACTCTGCTAAGTTCTTAGGACCTAAAGCTAGCTACAGCATACCTAACAAAGAGTTAAAAGCAATACTAAATGCAGTAAGAGTATAAGCTACAGAACTACATAGAATAGTAAAACCTTTTTATATTATAACAGACTATGTAAACTTAGTTATGTTTCTAACTATAAAAAAGCTCTTACTTATGCACATAAAATAGGTAATAGAGCTTGCTTAGTTTAACTATATTATTAAGCATGTTCTAGAAGCATAGAACTAATAGGCTAACGCTCTTAGCTAAAGACTAGATTACTTTAATAAAGAAAAAAAAAAACTAAAAAATTTACTTTTTTTAAAGAAACTAATAAAAAATAGATTTATAATAAGCCCTAACTTATAAAAGATCTCTGCATGCTTATAGTAAATAAGTAAAGATAAAAAAACTTAATCTGCAAATATTATAAATCCCTAATGTTTAGACACCTAGGTATAGGCACCCTCTAGAAAAAGCTATAAGCTGCTATACTATAACACATACTAAAAGTAAAGCAGCTATGCACTAAGGTGCTTAGAGAATGCAACACCTGCAATAAAAATAATCTATGAAGGCATAAGATTTATAGATACTTTTAACTAATTAAAGCACTAAAACAGCTATAAATAATAGTTATAGTAGACTTTATTATAGAACTTCCTCTGTCTAAAGAACTAGAAATAAAAGAATGTGTAATATAATTACAGGAACTTTTAATAAAACTACTAAGTACCTATATATATAGCCTTTAAAGAAGACTATTATAGCTAAAAAGTTTATTTATAAATTTAAACAGAATGTTGTCTTAGTACATAGATACTCTAAAATTATTATTTTTAATAAAGACAAATTATTTACTAGCAGATTTTAGAAAGTAGCTATAAAACACTTTAGAATAACACATAAATTATCTATAGTATACTATCTATAAATAAATAGTTAAACAGAAAGAGTAAACGCTAAAGTAGAGAAGTACTTAAAAAAGTACATCTTTTACACCTAAAATAATTAGGCAGAATAGCTTTTTATAGCCTAGCTAGCTATTAACACAGTAGAATTAGCTATAACTAATAAAAAAACACTATATAAGGCTAATTTTAGTTATAACTTATACTTTATACTATAAGAAAGCTAGCCTACAGACCTCTAAGAATTAATAGACTAGTTATTAAATTTATAAAATATACATAAAAAATTAGTAATAAAAGCTAGATCTAGCTAGAAAATAATAAAATAATACATAAATAAGTTATAATAACTAGGACTAGAAATCTACCTAGAAGACTACATGTATTTAGACACTAAGAACTTTAAAATACTTAGACTCTTTAAGAAGCTAGCAGAAAAAAGAATAGGACTATATAAAGTTTTATAAACCTAACAGGACAACTATAAGCTTAAGCTTCCCTAGGGTTGCCACTTTATAGTAATTACTATTTTAAAAATAGTAATTACTATGTTTTTAAAAACGTTATTATTACTTAATTACATAAGCTATAATTCTAAAAATTAATATATAGATGCTAAGTAAACTAGTCTATAAATCTATAAATTTAAATTCTAAAAATTATATTTAATACATTTATAATAAATAAAAAAGAGTGAAAAAAGAAGAGGAAAATAGTAATTACTATTACTATTACTATTTCTGCTTTTTTTCTCTTTTTTTCTTTATTACTAGGGATACAAATTTATATAGTAGAATCTAATCTTATAGATCTATACTTTAGTATACCTAGTAACGTACTTTATAGGCGAGTTGCTTACACACCTAAGTTGCTTACTTTTACTAAGACTCTACTACACTACTTTTCCTACACTAATGCATTTCTAACAACACTACTTAGACGTGTTAAAAAAACATTAGATATAGCTTATACTTTAAGCTTTTAAATAAGACATAACACTTTCTAAGTAACACACTACAGCTATCTACAGAGTTTTTTTAAAAAATAATAAGTAACTAACGCGCTAAATAACCTTCTTAAGCTAATTATACAGCTAACTTATAAAAGCTAAATAATAATAAAAAGTAAGTAATTATTTAGTACATACTTAAGCTAGATGCGTAAGGATTTCCCCTCTAGCTAGCAGCTATAGCTAATATAGCTAATTCTTTACATGCTAAGCATAATATAGGCTATATTAGCATAAACTAGCTTAATATATTTATTAAGTATTACTTAAAGCTTAAAGTAAAGTTTAAGTGTAAGTATAACTATAAAAAAGCTTTTTATAAAATTTTTATAGTAATTTAAAGCTAGTTTAACTTTATAAAAAATATTAAAGCTAAGTATAGCATTTAGAATAATAACATATATAACTTTAATAAAATAAAGTTTATAATAGGCTAGATATCTACTAGAGTAGTTATTATAAGTTTAGAGAGATAAGGACAGCTAAAAGCAGTCTAGCTAGGTAACTAGAAGTAGACAACAGCTATCTAGAGCATTAATGCTAAAAAATAAGCTATTTTACTTTTTATTATTTTTTAAAGTAGTAACTACTTTTTAAACTAGTATAAAAAAATCTACTTTAAAATTAAGTTATTATAATTTCTAAGCATAGCTAGACTACTAATTAGCTTAGTTTAGACTAGTTAAAGCACTTTAATGTGCATATAAAAAAGTGTACTATTAGCAGCTACTATCTACTAGTTATTAATAGCTATAAAAGCTATAACTTACTTTATTTTTAGTAATACTATAAAAATAATAAAATTATTACTATTTATATACTTTTTTACTTATTATACTTTTTATAGCTACTTAATATAAGTTGTTTTACTTCTTTAAAAAAAAGTATATAAGCGCTAAGCTAAAAACTTTATATATAACTAAATTACTTATATTATAAAAATAAAGTTTTTACTATACTTTAAAGTAGCCTATAATGCTATAATTACTTTTAGTAATATCTAAAAAAAGTTTTAAAGTACTAAATTAGTTTCTTTTAACTTATAATAAGTTATAATAAGCCTTAATATAAAGTTGCGCACTCTATTACTACTACTACTTATATATAATAAGCCCTAGCAGTTATAAACCTTATGTAATACTTTAAAACTTAGGTTATAATTAATGCTTATAAAAATAAAAATTTAAAAGCATATAAATAGTTTACTAACTTTTATAGTTAAAGTATTTAAAAAGGGTTTAAAAAGAGTAGTAATAATTATGTATAAGCTAGTATTAGTGTAATAGAAAATTACTAAGCTTTAAGCAGCTAATAAAGCTACTATGTAACATAAATTATATAAAAAAAAGTAAATTAAGGTAGAAAAAACCTTAATAATTTAAAAAAGCTTACACTTAACAGCTTTAAAAGAGTTTAAAGCGCGTAGTAATAGAAAAAAGGTAAAGAAGCAAGTGTAAGCTAAAGTAGGTAAGCTATTCTAAAGGTGCTGTAGACAGTGTAATTAGACTAGGCATAACGCGCAAACATGTAAGCAAGAAGTAGAAGTAGTATCTAAATAATATTCTAGGCTGTACTGTACTATATAGTGCTAGAGCAGGTTGTTATAGGCCATAATAGAGTTTGTTAGGGTGGGGTCTTGGCAAAAGTAAGCGACTCGGGTGTGTGAGCAACTTGCCTATGAAGTACGTTATCTAAGTTTAGGTTTTTAGAATATTAGCTAATGTAATTAAGCTGTTATAGACTTTTTAAAAAAATAGTAATTACTATTCTAAAATAGTAATTACTATAAAAGTAGCAACCCTAAGCTTCCCCTACACATAAAGGTACACCTATAGTTCTATATCTCTAAGTTAGAAAAAGTGTTTAAGGAAATTCCCCTATCTACATAAAAATAAAAGAATAAGAAAATAGAGTATAAAGTTAAATATATTATTAGTAATTAAAAAAACTAGAAAATTTTTTTAGTAAAATAAAAAAAGTAGCTTATTAGTAAAAACATATAAAAACTAGCTAAGAATTTACAAAACGCGCAGCTATTAGTGTAAAAGTACTTTTAAGCTTATCTAAAAAAAAACTAGCTAGGCAATAAGGCACTTATATTAAAAGAAATAGCTATATTATTACTAGATAGCAGCAGCCTTTAAAGATAAGTCCCTACTAAGAAAGGCTATAAAGGTAAATAGCTTTTTACTTTAGCCTTAAAAGCTTTTATCTTATTTAAGAAAGAAAGGTCTTTTTTTAAGTACTTTACATGTTAAACCTCTAACAGATCTAGTAATTTTTAGATATAATCCTATTTAGAACACTCTTTAGCCTTTACTTTTAGTGTTTTTTAGACCTAATGTAATATTTCTTTATTAAGCTCTTACTTATAAGTCCTTATTATAGTAGCATCTTAAAGAAGCCTCTTTCTCTCTTTTTCTAAATAATCTTATATAGTGTCTAAGATAAAAGTGTTACACTTACTATTTTTTTTTTACACACTTAACACATTTATCTAATAATAAGGTTAACACATAAAATAACTCTAATAACTAGTAAGCGCTATAGAGTCTTATCTTTATTTAATAAAAAGAATTAAAGCAAAAAGTAGTATAAAGATAATAAAATAAATAAGACTAATAAGCTATTTAGCTTAAAAAAGATAGATGTTAAAAAAGCTTTTTTATAAGTAAGCACTAACTTTATAAACAAGCTTTTACTAACGCAGTTGTGTAAGCAGAGCAGTAAGGACGCTGCTAGAGAGAAGGGGCAGTGTGTTACAGTCTATAGTTAGACTAGCGTAACTCCACCTGTAGTGCTCTATAATCTAGTTAGGTTAGAGTAGGGCTTACTTGTAAACTAGTTAGAAAGCACAAGAGCAGCACAGCTACCTGCAGTAATAGAGGAGTGCGTTGTTTAATAGAAAAACAGGCTACAAATCTAATAAGCCTAAGAGAGCTTGTAAAGCTCTCTTTAGCAGGCTTACATAGACTTATTCTACTTGTGCTTAGCACCCTTTAGACATGTATATAGTACAAACTCTAAATAACTTTTAGAAGAGGTGTTTAATATTTAGTTTATTCTTTACATAGACTAAGTAGCATTTAGCTTTTTAAAGAGCTGTAATACTATTTATATATCTTGCACTATATATACCTCTAACTTTGTCTAACAGGACTATTTAACCTAGCCACTATACTGCTGCATATAGGGCAAACTACAATCTAGTCACTCTCCTCTTCTCTAGTAGCCTAATAGCCTTTACGTAGGACTGTACACCCTGCTGTTGGCCTCTACCACCCGTTCTACTGCTCCCCTAGGAATATCATTGACCGAGTGCTTCCACGAAGCAAGGATTGTAACAATAGCTTAAGATAGCTTTAAAAGACTAGAAATTTTTTCTTATAATATAAAAAAACTTATACATGTGTTAGTAAACTATACTCTAGTAGTATTAAACTATATTTATATAAAGTTACATTTTTTATTATGTAAGGTGTAATATTTACATTTTTTTTTAATTTAAAGAACTAATAAAAAAACTTAACTTAAAGGCTATAAGTAAGAGTGTAGGCAGCTTAAAAGTAGATAACTTAAAACACTTCTAAAAAGGCTCTAAAAGAGAGGCAGAGCAGCATAGTAATTTTTTTAATACTATAATTAGTTAGCAGACTAAGCTATAGAATGTTAAGTGTATAATAATACTTATATAGTAAAGATTTAAAGAATAGCTAAAAAAAAAACTAACAACATTAACTAAACTATATAAGTAAAGTAAGTAAACACTTATTACTATAAATAATAAATTTACTATATTAATAATAACTACACTACTAGTTACTACTAAATAAAAACATTATAACAAAGGCATTATATTAGTATTAAGTTTTTAGTTTATTTCTTAGTAATAGAAAATTTTAGTTAAGATAATTATACTTATTATATTTTATCTAAATTAGTTTTAAATTAGTTTTAAATTAGTTTTAAATATTTTCTATATACTATAAATAAAAACTATTAGCTTATAAAAAAAAGAGTAGTATAACAATTCTATAACGTACCTAACAGGTTGGCCGGCCACTTTTGCTAAGCCCCCACTAAAACCACTCTATTCTAGCGCAAAACAGCCTACTTTAGCCCTATATAAAGTAATACAACACAAGATATTATTTAGAGTCTACTTCTGCTACTTTCTTACATGTATATAAGTTATGCCTAGTCTAATTACACTGCCTGCATTACTTTTAACTTAGCTTACCTTCTTTAGCGCGCACCTGTGTTTTTAGCTTTTTTTTATTACTACACGCTTTAAACTCCTTTAAAGCAGTTAAACAAGCTCTATTCTTAACTATTAAGGTCTTTTTTGCCTAAATCTGCTTTCTTTTATGCAATCTATGTTATGTAGCAGCTGTTGAATGGGCTCTGACAGCTAGCTGCTTATGGTATAAGCACTTAAGTAGCAAGAGTAAGAGTGGTGTACAGTGTGCACAGCGTACAAGGTAGGTAAGGTGAGGGCAACATGTTTCTAGTTTTATTGCTCTTGTCTTTCCTTTATACAAAGAAAAAGGGGGATATTTAGATGTTTACGCACAAAGGTTTACGCACAAGTATTATGTAACATAGATATGTAATTCTGCTTGTGCGCAATTGTTTATATCTAGGCTGTAACACTGCTGCTGCGTACAGACACTAGTAACTTTTCTTTTTGTTTAAAGAGTTACTTTCTGTACATGTTACTTTTTTTTTATTTATATAAGTTTATCTAATTATATTCTACCTTTACTCTACCTTATTTATTAGGACTTGCCTTAGTAATGCTGTACATTAAGATAGGCTAGTTATGCTATATAGATAGCTTTATAAATAGTGTAAAGTGTTTTAGGCTATTATTATCTAGCCTTTATACACTTACCTTATAAGTAATTTAGCAGTGTATAAACTATTTTATGTAGAGTTTTATGCTAGAATAGTGTAAGATCTTTACGTAGGCAGGTGTGTAAAGAGGTGTATATAATAAGGTTTTCTTTTTTTTTTTACTTTCTTTTTTTTATTTTTTACTTTTTAAGCCTTACTATACTATTCTCTAGCTCTTTTCTCTTTTTATACAGTGCTAATAGTAACAGATACTCCTGCCTGCACACACACACACACACACATATAAAGAGAGAGAGAGAGAGAGATATCTCTCTAGCCTTCCTCCTCTACCTTTAGCGCTGTTAGTGCAGGCGTCTTTAACATCTTTATGCAGTCTAGCAGCCTAGGGCGCATTTATGTTACCCTCTTAACTAGTTCTACTACTAATTAGTAGTTTATTTAGTGTCTTAGCATAAATATATAAATTTTTTAGCTTTTTTACTTTCTTTTTATATAAAATACTAATTATAGATAGGCTAAAAAGTAGCATGTAGTAGCTTTACTATTTTATAATATTAATATTATTTTGCCTACTAGCACTAATCTGCAGCTATAGGCAGTAAAAGTTATGCATTATAAGGGGTACTTCTATGCAGTTTTAGTTTAGAGTTATAGTTAAGTCTTAGTAACTCTATGTGCTTATTATTATAGTAGCACTACTAGTGCTTTTTTTTTTATTAAGTGTTATATGTTAGCTAACTTTTAGGCTAATGCCTGCGCCTTATGTGTATAGCAGAGCTGTAGTCTGCATTATAACTACTATATGTAAAGGGTAGTAGCTTTTTCTTTTTCTGTATACTAGATAAATAGACTGTCTTTTTTACATATCCTTCTTTTCTAATCTTATAATAAGAAAAAATAAGTGCGTATAATAAAAAAAATAAAAAAGATAGGCTTTATATAAAGGTGTTATTAGTCTAGTTAGTCTAGAGCATTTTTGCGCATAAGATCTAGCTAGTCTACAGATGCTTCTATCTAGACAGAGAGGTAGTTAGTTAGGACTAATAATTAAAAAGCCTAGTTTAGTATTTTCTTTATATATATATTTACTAAGTTATTTTTACTATTAATTTACTTTATTTTAGTAATTTCTTTCTTCTTATATAATTTATAAAGTAACATAATGTTAATTATAAGTTACTTTTTACTAGTAGTGCCTAGCTTAATAAGGTAATTATATAAAGACCTTAAATCTATGTAGATTACTACTAGAATTAGTAGTAGTTTAAGCATTTATATAATTTACTATAGAGTTATACTAAGGGTAATTACATTATTAAACTCTTTAACTATTTTATATAGTTTACTAGCAAGAACACTCTTAGTTACTTTTTTACACTTAGTAGAATTTTAGTATATAATATTACCTAGTATTTTAAAGTAGTTGCTTTACTCTGTATAGTTTTTATTACTTAATATAATTAAGAATTTTAGCTATAAGCTAAGGTTTTTATTATTAGTAAATAATCTATCTATAAAGATAAACAGCTTTACATAATTAAGCTGTAATAGTAGGAAGATAAGACTGCGCTTACTATTGTCTATCTACTATTAGATTTATGTGTTAAGTGTGTTAATGTTGTTATATAAAGAGTCTATAGTTTATATAGTAATAGATAGGTTAAATGCTGCCTCTAGTTAACATATAGATATAATATATGCCTCTCTTACACATTACTTAATATATTATTGTGCAGCATTCTTGTCTTTTAAGTTAATTGTATAAAAGTAGCTTACTTATCTTTTTTAAGTAAAGACTACTATGTTGTGCGTAAGCTTAATTCTTTTGCTATTAAACTTAATAGGCTGCTTTTTTACTAGAATAGTCTTACCTTTTATATAAAACTTTACCTTTTATAGTTTTTCTTTTTCTCTTTACACAAAATCCTTTATTATAATGCTTAAAGTGTTATATAAATGCTTCTAGTTATTTCTAGGGCCTATGTTATGCATATAGTGCATATTTGCCTAACCTTCTAAGATATCTAGAAAGATGTCTGTATACTAAGTTTTCTAGATATTTAGCTATTAATATAAATTAATAAAAATCCTTATTTTATTTATAAAAGTGTTATATAGTTAACTTATATAGTTATTATTTTTTTTTATACTTTTTAAAATTATATAATCTTATCTACTAGAAGTTTTTCTTTAGCAGTTTCCCTCTAGGGTAGAAGTTTATACAGGTTGTAATGTAGTATAGATTGTGCAGGTGGTATTAGTAGTGCATACACTACTGCAGGCGGTGGTGTGTACAATTAAGGGTGTGGAGCAGGCGTTAGGTAGGGTGGCATGTATTGTTTGTACAGTAATTAGTGTAGTGCTAGCTAAGGTGTAGAAGTAAGTAATGCTAGTATGTTTAGTGTTAATAGCAGCATTATGTTTAGTCTGCTTCTATGCAGAGCTTTATATAGTAATAAAAGTTATGTATAAAGCCTTTTTAGTGCAATTACTTTTTTTTATGCTATATTATACAGCTTCTAGGCTTAGGTACCTTTAGTGCCTAGCTATAGTGTAATTCCCTTGTCCTCTAGCACTTATATAAGCTCCTTTTTAAATATGCAGCTAAGTGCTAAGAAGTCTTATAGTGTCTATTTTTTAAAATCCTTTATATATACACTTAGAAAAGTAGCGCCCTTTTAAGTTATTATATATAGATTAGTAATTATATAACTTATATATAATTAAGTCTATAAGCTTATTAGAGCTTCTAACATGTTAATCTTATTATTCTAGTACTCTAGGCTAGTCTTATTTTATAGTGTTGCCTCTAATATTCTTATGTCCTTTATAAGTTATTTATATAATAAGAATTATTTCTTATTTTTTCTGTTATTACATAGAGTTGTTAGTTACTAATAAGATTTTATTATAATAGTATAGTTAATTGCTTTTCTAGTAAATTGCGCAGGTACTACTATTATCTAGCTGCTAGGTTGTGCAGCTTTAATAGCTTTAGTGTGCACCTTACACTATCTCCTTTTTACTTTGTACAGTAGCAGAGCTTGCTATATAATGTAAAGGATTAATATGCTATTATCTAGCTACTAGGTTGTGCAGCTTTAGTAGCTTTAGTGTATGTCTTACACTATCTCCTTCTTACTTTATATAGTAGCAGAGCTTACTGTATAATATAAAGAATTAATCTACTATTCTAAAAGATAAGTAACTAAATAAAGTACTTTATAAAGTGTAGGTACTCTACTGTTACTTTTTCTAAGAGATAAGTAATAAAATAAAGTACTTTATAAAGTGTAAGTACTTTATTATTACTCTTACTAATTTATAGTTAATTAAATTAACTACTAATTAGTGTTAAATAGGCTCTAATAGCTAGCTGCTTATAGTATAAGCACTTAAGTAGTAAGAGTAAGAGTAGTGTACAGTGTGCACAGCGTATAAAGTAGGTAAAGTAAGGGTAACATGTTTCTAGTTCTATTACTCTTGTCTTTCCTCTGTATAGAAGAAAAGGGGGATATCTAGATGTTTGCGCACAGAGGTTCGCGCACAAGCATCATGTGACATAGATACGTGATCCTGCTCGTGCGCGATCGTTCGTATCCAGGCCGCGACGCTGCTGCTGCGTACAGACAGCAGCTTTATTTGCTACTTAAAGCTTTATAATCTTTTTTTGCGCTAACACTAGCTTATGCGTAATAATTAATGCCCCTTTTAAAACTTTTTTAAAGGCCTTTACTATAGATATTAGTAAGCTATTTACATGCTTTTAAATTTTTACTTTTATAAGCATTAATTACAACTTAAATTTAAAAGTATTACTTAGGGTTTATAACTACTAGGGCTTGTTGTTAATAAGTAGTAGTAGTAATAAAGTACATAACTAGATGTTAAAGGCTATTTTAACCTATTCTAAGTTAAATAGAACTAAACTAGCGTCTTAAAACCCTTCTTAGATATTACTAAAAGTAATTACTACATTATAGACGTGTATAAAGCATAGTAGAAACTTAAGTTTTATAATATAAGTAATTTAGTTATACATAAGATCTTTAGCTTAGCGCCTATACACCTTTTTTAGAGGGGTAAAATAACCTATATTAAGAGGCTGTAAAAGGTGTAATAAGTGTAAAAGTATATAAATAGTAATAATTTTGTTTTTCTTACAGTACTACTAGAAATTAAGTAAGTTATAGCTTTTATAGCTATTAATAATAAAAAGCTAATAAGCGCCTATAACCCTTTCTTTTATATGCTTATTAAAGTGCTTTAACTACTGCAGCTTAAGCTTATTTATTGTCTAGCTGTTTTTAGAGACTGTAATAACCTAGTTCTAAGGCAGATTCTTCTTTTTATACTAGGCAAAGAGGTAATAGCAGCCCTTAAAGATAATAAAAAGTAGAATAGCCTACTTTATTATGTTAATACCTTAGATAACTATTATCTACTTTTTATTACTTTATTATAACGTACCTAACGGGTTGGCCGGCCACACAGGTTAGCCGGCCACTTTTGCTAAGCCCCTACTAAACTCTACCTATCTACATAATGCCTTAACAACAACACTAGATTAAATCTTCTAAAGAACGTTAGATATAGCTTGCTCTTTAGGCTCTTAAATAAGACTTAAAACTCTTCTTATAACGTGCTGTAGCTATTTATAATGTCTTTTACATAACACTAAGTAATTAACGCGCTAGACAGCCTTTACAAGCAGAATGCTAGCCTAAATTAAGGAATCTAACTAAGCTTAAAAAAAAGGTAGTTGTTAAGTACATACTTAAGCTTATTACGCGCAGATTTCCCTCTAGGCTTATAGCTGTAGCTAATATAGCTAATTCCTTACCTGTAGAGTGCAATCTAGGCTAGGTTAGCTTAAACTAGACTAGTATATAAGTTAAGCACTGCCCTAAGTTTATAATAAAGTTTAATTATAAGTATAATTATAAAAGAGCGCTTTATAAGGATCTAGAGGTTATTTAGGGCTAGTTTTGCCTAGTAGCTAACATAAAAGCTAAGTATAGTATCTAGGATAAAGACAGGTATAACTTTAATAAGTTAGGCTTTATAATAAGCTAGATATTAACTAGAGTAGTTATTACAGCTTTAGAGAGACAAAGACAGCTAAAGGTAATATAGTAAAGTAATAAAAAGTAGACAACAGTTATCTAGGGCATTAATGTAATAAGGTAGGCTATAAGATTATAAAGCTTTAAGTGGCAAATAACGCTGCTATGTAATATAGATTGCATAAAAGAAAGCAGATTTAGGCAGAAAAGACCTTAATAGTTAAAGATAAGGCTTGTCTAACTACTCTAAAAGAGTTTAGAGCGCGTAGTAATAGAAAGAAGCTAAAGACGCAAGTGCGCGCTAAAAGAGGTAAGCTAAGTTAAAGGTAATATAAGTAGTGCAATTAGACTAGGCATAACTTGCGTATGTGTAAGTAAGTAGTAGAAGTAGACTCTAAATAATATCTTATGTTGTATTACTTTATACAGGGCTAAAGTAGGCTGTTTTGCGAGAGAATAGGGTAGTTTTAGTGGGGGCTTGGCAAAAGTGGCCGGCTAACCCGTGTGGCCGGCCAACCTGTTAGGTACGTTATTACTTTTAGCTATCTTTGTCTTTCTAAAGCTATAATAACTGCTTTAGTTAATATCTAGCCTATTATAAAGCCTAACTTGTTAAAGTTATATGTGTCTTTATTCTAGATACTATACTTAGCTTTTATGTTAGCTACTAGGCAAAACTAGCCCTAGATAACCTCTAGATCTTTATAAAGCACTCTTTTATAATTATACTTATAATTAAACTTTATTATAAACTTAGAGCAGTGCTTAACCTACATACTAGGCTAGTTTAAGCTAACCTAGCCTAGATTGCGCTCTGCGCGCAAGGAATTAGCTATATTAGCTACAGCTGCAAGCCTAGAGGGAAATCTGTGTGTAATAAGCTTAAGTATGTACTTAATAACTACTTTTTTTTTAAGCTTAGTTAGATTTCTTAATTTAGGCTAGTATTCTGCTTCTAAAGGCTGTCTAGCGTGTTAATTACTTAGTGTTGTGTAAAAGACATTATAGATAGCTGCAGTGTGTTATAAGAAGAGTTTTAAGTCTTATTTAAAAGCCTAAAGAGCAAGCTGTATCTAACGTTCTTTAGAAGATTTAATCTAGTGTTATTGTTAAGGCATTATGTAGATAGGTAGAGTGTAGTAGGGGCTTGGCAAAAGTGGCTAGCCAACCTGTTAGGTACGTTAAATTATTTTATTTTAGGTTGCTTAGATCTTATCTAAAGAGTCTCTATATTAGCTCTAACTATAACTTAACCTAGTTCTTTATAGTTACTTTTATTCCCTTATGTATTTAGTTGCACCTTGCCCTTGTAGCTAGCTTAGTAGTTTTCTAATATTCTTTTATATAAAGCCTATAGGTGTTAATAGCATTCCTAGGTTTAGAGTCCCCACGCACTCCTATATGCCTCTGAGTGGATTCCCACCGCATTCGAACCTATTGTCTTGCCTGTGCCGTTACAGAAACATGCTATAGCTATATATAAAGTTCTTTAAAAAATAATAAATAACTATAGCACTAAATAACTTGTCGCGTACAGCTATCCGTCTACATATATCCTTCTGCTGTGCTAGCTAGAAGGTTGACCTTTTAGCAAACGCAACAGTTATAAGCCTAGTTTGCAGCGTAGTGTAGATAGTTAGCACTTAAAAATTTGCGCACCCCTGCTCTACTAATAGAATTGCATTATCCTAGAACACTGTGTGTTTAATTCCTACGCTTAGCAAAGAGCATTTAGGCAGTGCGTCTATTACAGAGGCTACCTTACTAGATCTGTCTCTAAGTTCTGTTGCTTAGGCTAGGGAGGGTGTGTTAAGGTTGTCTTACTATGTTTTACCTCTCTTATTCCACAGTTTAAGCTAGGGGGTGTGTTGCGTACAGCTATCCGTCTACATATATCCTTCTGCTGTGCTAGCTGGAAGGTTGACCTTTTAGCAAACGCAACATAACTTTTATAAGCTAATTTTATAGCTAACTTATAAAGGCTAGGTAATAATAAAGAGTAGGTAATTATTAAGACTATACTTAAGCTATATGCGTAAGAATTTTCCTCTTAAATAGCATTTATAGCTAATATAGCTAATTTTTTACACACTAAGCTGTAACAGCACAGGCAAGACAATAGGTCCAAATGCGGTGGGAATCTACTTAGAGGCATATAGGAGTGTGTGGGGACTCTAAACCTAGAAATGCTATTAACACCTATAGGCCTTATATAAAAGAATATTAAAAAACTACTAAGCTAGCTATAAAAGTAAGGTGCAACTAAATATATAAGAGAATATAAGTAACTATAAAAGACTAGGTTAAGTTATAGTTAAGGCTAATATAAAGACTCTTTAGATAGGATCTAAGCAACCTAAGATAGAACAATTTATAGAATTATTACACTACTCTCTTTTTTATAAGCTAATAGTTTTTATTTATAGTGTATAGAAAATATTTAGAACTAATTTAAAACTAATTTAGATAGAATATAATAAAGTATAACTTTCTAACTAAAATTTCTTGTTACTAAAAAAAACTAGACTAAAGACCTAATACTAATATAATGCCTTTATTATAATGTTTTTATTTAGTAGTAACTAGTAGTGTATGTTACAATCCTTGCTTCGTGGAAGCACACGGGTCTAATAATATCCCTAGGGGAGAAGTAGAGCGGATGGTAGGGGCCAACCGGTAGGGTGTACAGTCCTACGTACAGGCTAATAGGCTATTAGAGGGGAGTAGAGTGACTAGATTATAGTTTACCCTTTATGTAGCAGTAAAAAAGCTAGAGTTAAACAGTCCTGTTAGACAGAATTAGAGGTATATATGTTATAAGATATACAAATAGTATTATAGCTCTTTAAAAAGCTAAATGCTACTTAGTTTATATAATAAATAAACTAAATGTTAAACACACCTTCTAAAGGTTGTTTAATGCAGGAACTATATACATGTGTTAGAGGTGCTAAGTGTTACAATCCTTACTCCGATGAAATAGTGTTTTCGGGAGTACGTCGGCCTATATTGATATGTTAGCGGAAAGGGGAGAACTTAGCTTGATCGGGTGTACAGTCCGTCAAGCAGAGTATGGGTTGGGAGAAGGTAAGGTAGGCAGGCTTATAGTTTAACCTAGCAGCTGTATAGGGAGCTAGTAAACCTAATCTGTAGGGATAGAAATAGAGGTATATATAGTGCAAAATATACAAAGCAGCAGTGTCCTATTCTTAGAAAGGTATCACAGCTTCTTAGTCTATTAGATAAGGGAGTGTAGAGAATAGACTTAATAGTAATTACAACCTTCTAACTATAGTTGTAATTAGGACTATATACATAGGGTCTACATGCGTTTGCATGCGTTGCAGGTGTTGCATGCGTTGCCTGCAACAGCCTGCAATGCCTGCATTGCCTGCAATGTTTTAGTCCTTATTAAACAGTGCACTCTGTAAGGCTTTTATTTAAAAGCTAAAGCTATTCCTTATCTATCCTATTATGTAATTTGCTTAGTGCAGGGCTAAGCGCTTTCTATCTAACGTTGTTTAGGCTGTGTAGGACAGCTAGTTAGGTTATTACAGTCTAACTGTTAGCTATAACACGCAGGCTTCCTTTTTAGTTAGCGTCCTTACTGTTATGTTCTTTCTACTATAAGTGTTAGATTTTTTTTTTAGCTAGTGCATTTCTGTTTTTAAAGGCTAGTTTAATGCTTATCTTTCTTAACTATGCCTTGTTAGGTTTTGCGTACTTCTGCTGTTGCCTGTTGCCTTTGTACTGTTACTTATCTTAATCCTTATTAGCGTACAAAGATGCATCCCTGTAGTCCTTACTAGTCTTATAGTTCTTCCTATGTAATGTCCTTATTATTAGACAAGTGCGTAGAGTGTGTGCAGAAAAGTAGTTATTGCAATGCTTTTATTTCTAATGCAGCTTAGAATTGCCTAAAGAGTAAAGAGAAAAGACTTTACAGAGAACTAAAGGCAGCTAAAGAGAAGAAGATAAGAGAAAAAGAAAGGGAAATATAGAAGTAAGCTAAGTCCTTAAGGTGTCTTTAGTCCTTTGTAGCTTAGCAGGAATAAGTTTAAAAACAGTTAAAAGTTCTAGCAAATTAAAGGGCAAAGTATTTAAAAAGAGACCTTTTATTACTAGATAAGCTTAAAGCGCTTAAGGTAAAAGTAGCTAGTCTTTCTTCTCCTTAACCTATGTTTAACTATAAAAGCTATGTATATTAATAAATGCCTAACGTATAAAGAAATACACAACAGGCTTAACAAACAGCTCTACTAAAGATATAAAGCTAACTATAAATCCTCTAATTATCTAATAGACTACTAGAAGGTAGAGGTCTAAAAAAAAAGACAGTATCTCTAGAGCTATTAAATAGGCTATAGTTTTTAAAGGCTAGCAGCACCTAACACAAATAGCTAACTATGTTAAAAATGTAAAAAAAAAAAAAAAAGAAAAAAAAACAGTACCTTTTTAAATAAAGCAGACTAGGCATTTTACTAAAGGAACTTAAATAACAGTTTAAGCAAGGAAACTACTAGAAATGTAGAGGACTTTATAACTACAACCTTTGCAGAATAGAGCTCTATAAGGTAACCCTAAATAATAATTATAACACTTATAAAATTATAAGAAAAATTACTATAGTCTATTATAATATACTAAATAAAAAAAAGTAATAAAAATTCTTTAAGAAAATACTAGCAAAAAAAAACAGCCCTAACTAGCACCTAACGCCCTTATAGACACTAGCTTCTTTAGAAGAACAACTAGATACTCTACCTTTAGCGCTAGTAGTAATAAGAAAAAAGCTAGAGTAATAGCAAATCTACAGATACTGCATTCTATGCAGAAGCAGAAGACATAACGCTTACTACTGCAAATATAAAAGCTATCCTCTATAAATAATTTAGACAAAAGAATACCCTTAATAGGCTTAGATATAACCTATCTCTATCTACACTAATCTTAAATAATGTTTATACACCTAGTACCTTTACATAAATAAATATTGCACCTAACACTAGCTAACTAAGCACTAGGCTAGCTAGTAGCTAATAGGCGCATAGGAAAGTAAAAGATTTACAGACACCTTAATAAGATTAGCTATAATATGTAAAATGCTAAACTACTAGCACTGCAGCACAGGTCCACTCTATAAGAAAAAGCCTTAGACTAAATGTAAAAACGCCTTTAACTGCGCCTTTTACTACTTTTAATAGAAAGCTAACTAGTAGAATAACTAACTTTTATACTACTACAGAGTAAAAAGCATTAACTGTCTAGTAGACAACTATATAATAAAAGACTACTAGAAATTTAAGGTTATAGTTAACTAAGTAGACAAGTAAATACACAGCCTTTTAAGCGTTAAAGAGGATAACCCTAGCATAAATTATAACAAAGTCTACTATAACATAAAGGTCTTAGTAGTAGTAAGGTAAGAGTTAGGCAAAAGCCTAACAGCTAACTGCACGCTTAAATTCTTTAAAGAAATAGTATATAAAGGCCTTGCGCTAATTAACAGTAGATGCACATTTACAGCAATTAACTCCTAATAGGTTAAGGACTACAAGATACTATACTAAATAAAGAAATAACTTTTTTAGGTATCTCTTACTAACGCATTTTTAATTAAATATAGTAAAGGAAAAACCTAACTAGAAACTAAGAAAGTAACTTTAAAAATAGAAATAATAACTAACTAAATATCTCTAAGCATACTGCTACTTAGAGGAAAATACTAAATTATACTAGGATACAATTAGCTTTATTAACATAACCCTAAGATAGACTAGAAAACTATAACAGTACAGGTAAAGTTAGGACACGCAAAAACAACTAAACTCTAAAAGTTCCCCTATTAAGAACTAAAAGCACAAGCTGTTTGCATAATAAAGAAAGAACTAGAAGAAATCTCTTTTAATAAATTTAAAAAGAAAAGAGACCTAGACTAGGTAGGAATCTACTAAATTGCAGAAAAACCTAGAAAGGAACTCTTAAAAGAATACTAGGGTTATAAGAATATGTTTATAACTTCTAAAGACCTAGAAAAACTACCCCTACATTAACTATAGAATTACGCAATTAACTTTAAACCTAACCCCTAACTAAAAACGCACAAGCTGCGCCCTCTTACAGCAGCTTAGAAAGAAGCACTATAAGAATATGTAGACTACATGCTAGTAAAAGGCTATATCTAAGAAAGTAAAAGCTTTATAGCATTAGCAGTAGTCTTTGTAAAAAAGAAAAACAAGAAAGTTAAAGTCTACTAAGATTATTAAACTCTTAATAAAAACACTATAAAAGATTAGTTCCCTCTCTCTATTATCTAGAATATTATAAACTAACTAAAGAGAACTAAACATTTTATAAAGTTTAATATATAAGACAGATTTAATAAAATAAAGATAAAAAAAAGACATAAATAAATAATAGCCTTTAAAACCTTATAAGCTTTCTATAAACTTTTTATTATGCTATTTAGACTTACTAACGCCTTTATAACTTTTTAAAAAGTAATTAACATAGCACTTAACCTATATTTAGACATCTTTATCTTAGTATACTTAGACAACATCTTTATATACATAAAAGAAGATAAACTAGACTATGTAGCAAAAGTACAACTAGTGCTAGATAAGCTCTAAAAATACAGACTTTACCTATAACTTAAAAAATGCAAATTTAATGTATAAAAAACTAATTATCTTAGATTTATTATTAACAAAAAAATAAAAATAGACTCTACTAAAGTAAATAAGGTGCTTAAATAGCTAACAATAGAAACTATTACAGAAATTAAAGGATTCCTAGGTTTTACTAGCTATGTATAAAGAATAATTAAAGACTACTTAAAAATTGCATTACCTTTTATAAACACTACTTTAAAAAAAAGAGCTATTTAGAAATTTTAATAGACAACAGAAATAAAAAACACCTTTTAAAGATTAAAGTAAATAATAATAAGCTACTCTATTCTTAGAATGTACAACTCTACACTAGAAACTAAAGTGCACACTAATGCTTCTCTAAGGGCTAAAGAAGCAGCACTCTTCTAAAAATAGAAAAACAGTTAATAGCATCTAGTAGCCTACTACTTAGTAAAATTTACACTATTAGAATAAAAATATACTATCTCTAATAAAGAACTAAAAGCTATAGTTAATGTATGCAGAAACTAGAAAGTTAAACTTTAAAGCCTTAGTTAATAATTTATAATTTTTACTAACTATATAAACTTTATTACTTTTTTTACTACTAAAAAACTTTTACTAATGTATGTATAATAGGCTATAGAACTTACCTAATTTAACTTTATTATTAAACATGTAGCAGGAAGCAGCAACTAGCAAGTAGACGCTCTAAGCTAACGCACTAACTACTTTAAAAAGAATAAGAAGAACTTTAAGAAATTTGCAATCTTTAAAGAAACCCTAGAAGGCCTAGTTTATAAAGGACTAAACTAAGAGAAACTACTATGTTCCTTTATAATTATTAAACAAGAATAGAAGAACTTAATAAAAGAGTATTATAAAGCTCTTATGTTTAGACATCTAGGAATTAGATTACTATAAAAGAAAATTAAAAAGGCTATACTTTAAGAGGTGCCCTAATTAAAACACCTATGTACTAAAGTCTTATAGGAATGTAACACTTGTAATAAAAACAATCTATAACAACATAAACCTTATAGACTACTTTAACTAATTACAGCGCTAAGCTAACTATAGACTATAATAACTATAAATTTTATTACTAGACTACTACTATTATAGAAACTTAGTATAGAAAGACTTTGCAACATAATTACATAAGTTATTAATAAAACTACTAAATTTATTTACTTATAGCTATCTAAAAAAGGTATTACAACTAAGAAATTTATGTTTAAATTAAAAAAGAATATTTTAGCTACTTATAAATGCCCTAAGATTATTATCTTTAACTAAGATAAATTATTTATAAGTAAATTCTAGACAGCTGCAGTTAAACACCTAGGGATCTACTATAAGCTCTTTATAGCATACTACCTATAAATAGACAGATAAACAGAAAAAGTAAACACAGAAGCAGAAAAATATCTATGTAAATATGTATTATATAAACAAAACAACTAGGCAGAATAGCTGCTAATAGCATAACTTACTATTAACACTATAGAATTAGCTATAACTAAAGAAACCCTATATAAAGCTAATTTTAGATATTCCTTATACTATAAGCTTTAAGGCTTGCAACTAATAGACCTTTTAGAAGCTATAAATTAAATAACTAAACTTTTAAAACTATACTAGAAACTAACTAGAGAAGCATAGTTAGCTTAAGAAGCTATAGAAAAAATAGTAAACCTAAAGAAATAACTAGCGCTAGAAATACACCTTAATAATTATATGTCGCGTACAGCTATCCGTCTATATATATCCTTCTGCTGTGCTAGCTGGGAGGTTAACCTTTTAGCAAACGCAACATTATATATACTTAGACATAAAAAATCTTAAAACACTAAAACTTTTTAAAAAGCTTGCTAAAAAGCGCATAAGACCTTACTAGGTTATACAAACACGCCCTAGCATTTGTAAACTTAAGCTACTAAAAGAAATGCAAATACACCCCTAGTTTTATGTCTCTAAGCTTAAACTTGCGCCTAAGAACATCCTACTAGCAACTACTAGATAAAAGAAAGAAGAAAAAGAATATAAAGTAGAATAAATTATAAACTACTAAGGAAATAAGTACTTAGTAAAATAAAAAGGATAGCCTACTAGTAAAAACACTTAAGAACTTATTAAAAGCTTGTTAAACACTCTCTAAGCCTTTTATAAATACCTAGAGTCCCTTCTAAACAGAACTACCTAGGAGAAAGCTCCCTAGACTAGAAAACATTACTATTAGTTAAAACTGCAGCAGCATTAGCTAGCTGCAATGTAGGAAGCCCGCAACCTTTTAACATAGGCTAAGGAGAAAAAAGGCCTACAGCCTTTACCTTAAGCGCTTTAAGCTTATCTAGGGATAAAAGGTCTTTTTCTAAGTACTTTACCTTTTAATCCTCTAACACCTTTAACTGCTTATAAGCCCTTTTTTAATAAAAAATAGTTAACTAGAAATGTTTTAGCAACTTTTTCTTTTTACATATTTTATTCTTTTAAACTGCCTCTAATTTAGCTAACAGCTTTTTACGCTCCTGCTCTAAACAATTCTAGGCTGCGTTAGACATAAAGGCGTTACAGTAACTACTCTTTTGCACACATTCTACATACTTATCTAATAACAAGGATATTACATAAGAGAACCTGCTTAAACAACAAGCACTATAAGGACGCATCTTTGTATAACAAAGAGGATTAAGATAAGTAATAGTGTAAAGATAATAAAAAATAGCAGATAAGTAAAAGGCTTAATAAGGCATAGTTAAAGAAGCTAGACATTAGGTTAAGTTTTAAGAAAAGGCATACACTAGCTAAAAAGAAAACCTAATGCTTACAACAGAAAGAACATAACAGCAAGGACGCTAACTAGAAGAAAAGCCTGCGTGTTATAGCTAACAGACAGACTATAATAACTTAATTAGCTGTCCCACACAGCCTAAGCAACATTAGATAGAAGACGCTTAACTCTATGTTAAACAAATCACGTAACAGGACAGATAAGGAATAGCTCTAGCTTTTAGATAAAAGCCTAGCAGAGTGCACTATCTAATAGGCTAACAGGCTATGCAGGCTTGTAGGCTATGCAGGCTAAGTAGAAACAAGCATGCAAACATGTAAAGCATGTAAACCCTATGTATATAGTCTTAATTATAACTATAGCTAGAAGGTTGTAATTACTATTTAGTCTTTACCTACTTAATAGACTAAGAGGCATTAGATCTTTTATAAAGAGGACTATTACTGCCTTATATATTTTGCACTATATATACCTTCTTTCCTATCCTCTTAGATTAGGTTTGCCAGCTCCCTATACAGCTGCTAGGCTAAACCACAGCCTGCCTTCTTTATCACCAACAACCCTTGTCACGATTGTGCACGAGTAAGGTTATAGAGCTTCACAGAGGTCTAGTTTAATTACTACGTAAGGTATTATAGTAGGTATAAGACGTTATGTAAGGAACAGAAAGGTTTAGAAAAAAATTAGTAATTAAATACTTAGCTTAGAAGTTTAAGCACTTTAAGTATAAATTAAGCCTGTTTTAGGTTTAGTTAGTGTTAAAGCAGTTTATGCTTAAGTTTATGTCTATATTATGTTATATTTATGTTAGACGTGCACTAATAATACTCTAGTACACGTCTAATACAGTTATATCTAGGATCTAGAGAGGATACTATAACAGTACTCCCCCTCTTATTAGGAAGGAAATCCTTTACATTAGTAGTTCTAGCATTAAGTTGTCTTTATTAGGGTACAGGTTTAGTTTAGATAAGTATTAGGCATAAAATTAAGTTACTGTAGAGTTCTTTTACAAGGCTTCTATAGGTTCCTATAATAGTTTGTTATATCTAGTCTATTTTATAAAGTATTTATAAATATGTTTTTTTTATTAAACTAGATCTGTTTAACATCTTTTATAACATATTCTAGTTTGTTGTTTATAATAACAGGTTTAAGTAGCAGGTTTAGCTGTCTAGGTAGATAGTTAGATTTAAGGGCTGCTTAGCGCAGCAATAATACGTAGAACACAGGGTGTATCTTTATGCTGTTAGGTAGGATTAATTAGTAAGTGTATAATAAGACTATATAGGCTACTATAAAGGGGCTAAGGTTCTTCTAATTAAGTTTCTTTAATTATTAGTTTATTTAAATATTTCTAGTGTCTAGCTAGACCTTCTTACTAGCTGCATACGCAAGGGTAGAGGTTTAAAATTAGTTTATATACTTTTGTTAAAGAGCTTAAGCCTATGTAAGCTTTTTATAAATATATTTAAATATGTTTTAGATCTTATTAATAAGTCTATTTATATTTATTACTTATATAAATTAATAAGTTAGTTAAGGGGTATTTAAAAGTAGTTTAAATTTTATTTAGAGGTAGTATCTATAGTTTGCTAAAAACAGAGATACTTATGTTAATTTAAATGTTATGTTATTAGCTTTAAACTATGCTATAGCTAACTATTTTACCTAGTTATCTTACTAGTAGTTTATGTACACTTATAGGACTTATTTTATTATAGTGTTTATGTTCTTAGTCTAGCTGTTAGTCTCTAGGTAAAAAGCTGTAGATAAATAGAGGATAATTTAGAGCTATTTATAGAGTTTGTTCTAGAAGGCTAAGACAAACTGCGTACCTCTGTCTAATATAATTATGTTAGGCAGGCTATAGTAAACCTATATGTATTAGTAGAATAACTAGGCTATATTAAGGGCAGTTATAAAGAAACATAGTATTAAGTGTTAATACTTAGTTAAGTAATTAACAACTACTATAATATTTATATACCCTTTAAATAAAAGTAGGTTTATAATAAAATTAATTAATATATCTTTCTAAGCTTATTTAGAGATTAGGAGTAGTTTAAGCAGGCTATTATACCTTTTTTAAAAGGCCTTTACTTTACAGCAAGTATAGCAACATAATATGTATTAGCGTACAGTATAGAACATGCGGGGCTAGTAGTACTCTCTCTATAGTAGGTTAAGAGTCTTTCCTCTGCCTAGGTGTCCTTTAACAGGCAAGTTATGTATAATTTAGAGTAGTTTAATTCTTAGTTTATTAAAATTAAAGATTATAAGTTAGTTATAGTAATATAGCTTACTATTTTAGTTTTTATAGTTAGCTAGTGTTACCTTCTTTAACTAACTAGCGCTATTTTAAAGCAGGTTTAAGGTTTCTTAAATAAATTTATTATTTAGATACTTATTAGTAATAATCTAATTAATTATTTAATTTATTTTATTTAAGTTAAGGTCTAAAAATAGCTTAAGTTAAAGTAAAGTTTAGTGTTAAGCTTTTTACACTTTTTTTTAAGCAAGAATATTTTAAAATTACTTTATAAAAGCATTTAGTTTTTCTTTATTTTAACTAGAATAATAAGTAATCTTAAAATTAAAATAAGATAAGTATTTAGACTAATAAGCTTATTAGTAGCTAAGTTATTTTATAGTTGTAAAGTACTATAAGTTTTTATAGTTAAATAGAACCTGTATTAGATGCGCTGCACCTTCTAGTTTAGGTTGCTATTATTTAAAGCAGTGTACTATAGTAAGTAATTTCTTATTATAGATCTTATAATTACCTTTTACAGGACTTATTCTTTTTAAAAAGTATGTAATAGGCTTAATAGTCTTATCTAGCTTAGTCTAGAAGAGAACTTCTGCTACTATGTAGTCTAAGGCATTAGCTTCTACAAGTATTAGTAGTTTAAAGTTAAAGTAGTAGAGTATTAAAGCTTTAGTAAAAGCTTTTTTTAGCTAGTTAAAAGACTATTAGTAATTTAAGTTAAAGTTAAATTAAATCTTTTTTTAGTAAGTGTAATTATAAGGCTTACTTACTATAAAAAGTTATTAATAAATTATTAGTAAAAGTTAGCAAATTTTATAAAAGCTTAAACATTTTTTATATTCTTTAAGTATTACTAATCTAGTACAGTCTAAACCTTAATAAGGTCTATTTAGATGCTATCTATAAAGATTATATATTCTAAATATGTAACCTTTAATTAGTAGAACTTATATTTATTTACATTAAGTTATAGACCTACTTCTTCTATAGCTTTTAGCACTAAGCGTACATGCTGTTTATGCTCTAAAAGGCTATTACTATAGATTAGAATATTGTTAATATACATAGTGCAGAACATGTCTAAGTAGAGTTAGAGCAAGTTATTTATAAAATGTTAAAAAGTACTAGGTGTGTTAGCTAAGCTAAAGGGCATTACTAAGTACTTAAATAGTTTATATTAGGTCTAAAATGCTATTAGCTACTTATTACCCTTTACTATTCTTAGCTTATTAAAGGCAGTAATAATATCTAACTTTATAAAATACTTTACTTTACTTAGTTAGCTTAAAGTTTTCTGTAAAAAAAAAATTAAGTATTAGTTTTTAATAGTAATAGTGTTTAGTTTTTAGTAGTTAACATAGAATTAAAGCTTACCTTTAAGTTTCTTTATAAATAGTATAGGTAACACTACTAGTAAAAAGCTAGCTTAAATAAACTTTTTTTTTAAGTTCTTATTAAAGTATTTTTAAAGCACTTTTAATTTATTTAGTAACATTCTATATAGTAGCTTATAACTAGGTTGTTTACTAGGCTTAAAAGTTATTTAGTAATTATATAAATATTATATTAAAAGCTTATTAAACTTGTCTTAAAAAAACATATAATAAGTTATAGTAGTCTTAAAAAACTATTATTCTTAAGTTAGTGTGTTTTTAGAGAGCTAAAGCTTAGTCTATATTAGAAATTATAACTGCGTAGATTTTATAATCTAGTTATTAAGCTAGGGTTATAAATAAAGTAGGTTCTATGTAGCAGATGTCTATCTATTATTTAAGTCCTAGTTTATGTTTAAATTAAGTAAGTAAAGCTTTTTTAAAGGCTTTTTTTTAAGTTTAGGCAGTTATTAAATTATTTTATATAGCTTATCTTAGTAAAAGGCCTAGCTTATTAGCCTTACTTAAGTAGTTTTTTTCTAAGTTATTAAAAAGTAAGTCTAAAAACCTTCTATATTAAGTGCTACTTAGGTGTTGTTTAGGTGTAAGCGTAAGTATATGTTTTAGCATTAGAAAAAGTTAAAGTTTAGAACTTACTTTTAGTAATTAAAGGCAACTTTATGCTAATATAGCTATAGTTATTCTAGAATTAGGTTATAATGTCTTATGTTTATTACATAAAGCTTAATCTGCTTTTTATAGTGTTAGTAGGTAATTATAATAGTTATAGTATAAAAAATAAAACCTTTTTTAAGTTATTTTCTATTAAATTTAGTTAAGTAAATTATTTAAGTAAGTAGTGTTAATTAAAAATTTAGTTTATGTGCTAGTTCTTTATTAATGTAACTTATACTATTTACTTTTAAGTTAATAAAAGCTTATATTAAAGCTAATATAGTTTTTTATTATAAATATATAAAAATATTAACTTAGTACTTTTAGTTGTTAGTAGGGGACTTAGCTTATAAGTTAGCAGAGATCTAGTGTTAAATTAGTCCTAGAGGGCAACTTAGCCCTAAAACAAGCCTTTTTACAGGCTCCTACTGCTATAGCTGCAGCTATGTTAAGAGTAGCAAAAAAAATTAAAGCTTAAATATAAGTTAAAGCCTTTATAAAAATAAAATTAAAATAGTAAAAATCTTTAATAAGTGCTAGCAGCACTACTTACGCAGACTTAAAAAAGAGGAATAAAGTAGTTTTAAAAAATATAACTATACTTACTGCACTTAAAGTATTAACTTTTTTTTTATAATTTTTATGCTTTTTAAAACTAACTAAAGTATAATTTAAATTAATTTTTATTATGTTAAGGTTTTTATTTGTAACTACACTAGTTTAGAGGTGTATTAGGGCTTGTATAGAGAGGAACCTTATGTTATTATTATAGGTAGTAATTAGGTTTATATACATGTTAAGGTTATTTAGAAGGGGTTTTTCTACTATAGCGCGTTACAGTTTAGTTAAGAGAGAGTTATATAAAGCTATAATTAGACCTATCTTATTTAGGCCTATATTAAATATAAGTTAGTAGAACTTAGTAAAGTGTAAAGTAAAGCTTTTTTTATTATTATAAAGTGTTTAGGTAACTTAAGGCTGTTAACTCTTTATTTAAGTCTTTATAAGTTACTTATAAAAATGCTATAAATTAATCTAAGTTAATAATATCTTTATTTATTAGTAAGTTAATTAAGGCTGTTATGTTATAGTTAAGTTAAAAGTAAGTATATAGTAACTAGAAGTGTTTAAAAAGAAATTAGTCTATGTTTTCTTTAAGTTTATATTAGAGCTTATGTAGGAAAGAAGGTAGGTCTTTTTATTTTCTGTTAAATAGTAGGGGATTAGAGAGTTAGTTAGATTTTATTACTAAGTTAGAAAAGTTATAAGTTATAAGTAGCATTAAGCAAAAAAAAGTTAAGCTATTTTTAAACTTCTAAGTAAGCTTTAAAGCTAGTAAGTTCTTAGTTTCTACTACTATAACAGAAGTTAAGGTAAAAATAGACTACTTAATAATATAAAGCTGTTTTTTAAAGTCTTTTTAAAAAGCTTTAAAGCTTATAATATAGTAGCTTTTTTATAAAGTAAGCGCTTTTTAAAAAGCTTCTTAGCTTACTTTAATAGCTTAGAGTTATATAAGTACTAAGCTTATTAGATTAGATTTAAAGGCTATTCTTAGCTAAAGTTTTAACATAATATAATATTATAATTATGCATAAGTAAGGTTATAAAGCTTTACAGAGGTCTAGTTTAATTATTACGTAAAGTATTATAGTAGGTATAAGACATTATGTAAGAAATAAGAAAGTTTAGGAGGAAATTAGTAATTAAATACTTAGCTTAAAAGTCTAAGCGCTTTAAGTATAAATTAAGCCTATTCTAGGTTTAGTTAGTATTAAGGCAGTTTATGCTTAAGTTTATGTCTGTGTTGTGTTGTGTTTATGTTAGACGTGCACTAATAATACTCTAGTACGCGTCTAATACGGTTATGTCTGGGATCCGGGGAGGATACCGTGACAACCCTATACTCTGCTCAACGGACTGTACACCCGATCCAGCTAAGTCCTACCCCCTTTCCGCTAACCCCACAATAGGCCGTCGTACTCCCGAAAATACCATTTCGCCGGAGTAAGGATTGTAACCTATCTAAAGGGTCTCTGTATTAGCTCCAACCCTGACTCGACCTAGCTCTAACCCTGACTCGACCTAGCCCTAACTCTGCCCTGCCCTCTACTGTACCCCTATTCCCTCATGTATTTAGTCGCACCTTGCCCCTGTAGCTAGCTTAGTAGTTTTCTAATATCCTTTTATACAAGGCCTACAGGTGTTAATGGCATTCCTAGGTTCTAAGTCCCCACGCACTCCTATATGCCTCTAAGTGGATTCCTACCGCATTCAGACCTATTGTCTTGCCTGTGCTGTTACAGCTACACTATAACAGCGTTAACTACTATATTAAGCTAACTACTAAGAACACGCTAACGTTAAGTCTACTATACAGTATGTTGCTTAAGCAGCTAGAGCTTATAAGGTCCTACCTTAACAACTACCTCTAGTAAGGCGTTATTACTTATAGTAACGCATTATACGCCTTACCTGTCCTATTTGCTAAGAAGCCTAAAAAAGGGTAGCGTTTCTATGTTAACTACTATAAGCTTAACATAATTATAAAAAAAGACGCCTACTTTATCTTACTAATCTAAAAGACCTTAACTTACCTTACTTATGCTAAAGTATTTACTAAGCTTAATATTTAATAAGCTTTTTATTACATTTACCTAAATAAAAAAGCTAAAGATCTAACTACTTTCTGCACATGCTATAGCAACTATAAGTACTACATACTACTATTTAGTCTCTACAACAGCCCTATAACCTTCTAGCGCTATATTAATAAGGTGCTGCATGTAAGAACAGGGCTCCACACCACTCTGCTAATACAACTAAAAGGTACGAATAATTAACTAACGTTGATTTTTAGGTGCAGAATAGTATATATACCTGTCGCACGTAAGCGCCATCTTAGCCTTACATTATCTCCCTTCTTAGCAGACGCATGTCCCAGGCGTCACATGACCTACCCGCAGCTCAGAGGCGCCATGCGCATGTCTTGGTTACCAGCCAGGGGCTGACCACCTGCGGCCCAGAGGCGCGGGATAAATAACAACGCTTAGTGGCCTACGCTAGCTAAGCTATATACACTAGACCTCCTAGCAGCTACAATGTGGCGCTAGAAGAGGCCGCCTCACGTTTTAGTCTAAAAACTAGCTAAGCTGTCTAAGGTGTAGGTTAAACGCGCGACTGTTCTTGTTGTTAGTTAATTATTATATAAGAACAAGGCTTTGCACTACTCTGCTAATATAACTAAAAAGTATAAATAATTAACTAGCGTTGATTTTTAGGTGCAGAATAGTATATATACCTGTCGCACGTAAGCGCCATCTTAGCCTTACACTGCATAGCCTACTTAACAACTTATATATAGCATATCTAGACAATATCTTTATCTATTTAGAAAACCTGCTAAAGCATAAGAAGCATGTTACACAAGTGCTTAAGTAACTTTATAAAGCTAGCTTATAAGTAGACATTAAGAAAAGTAAGTTTACTATAACTAAGACAAAGTTTCTAGGCCTAATTATTAGCATAGAGGGCATACAGAAGAACTCTAAAAAGGTTACTGCTATACGCAACTAGCTAGTCCTAATGTTAGTTAAGAGTTTACAGTCCTTCTTAAGCTTCTGCAACTTCTATTAAGCCTTTTTTAAGAACTATAGGCGCATTATTTAGCTACTTACTAAGCTGCTTAAAAAAGGCGCATAGCACACTTTTAGTAAGTGTAAGCTAGTAGTCTTCTAGTAAGCTAAAGATCTTATGTTGTCTAATAATGTTGTAGCTTACTACTTACTCTACTACTAAACGTGTATAAAGACAGATGCAAGTAATAGAGTTGTTGCTAGCGTACTCTTGCAGCTATAGGACAACAGCCTCTAGCAACTAGTAGCGTTCTACTTAAAAACTATAAGCAGACTATAGATAAACTATAATATACATAATAAGAAAATGCTTAACGTACCTAACAGATTGGCCGGCTACACAGGTTAGCCGGCCACTTTTGCTAAGCCCCTACTAAAACCACTCTATTCTAGCGCAAAACAGCCTACTTTAGCCCTATATAAAGTAATATAACATAAGATATTATTTAGAGTCTACTTCTGCTACTTTCTTACACATACGTAAGTTATGCCTAGTCTAATTACACTGCCTGCATTACTTTTAACTTAGCTTACCTTCTTTAGCGCGCACTTATGTCTTTAGCTTTTTTCTATTACTACGCGCTTTAAACTTCTTTAGAGTAGTTAAACAAGCTCTATCTTTAACTATTAAGTTTTTTTTTACCTAAATCTACTTTCTTTTATGCAATCTATATTACGTAGCAGCCTTATTTACTGCTTAAAGCTTTATAATCTTCTTTTATACTAACACTAGCTTATGCGTAATAATTACTACCCTCTTTAAAACTTTTTTAAAGGCCTTTACTATAGACATTAGTAAGCTATTTATATGCCTTTAAATTTTTACCTTTATAAGCATTAATTATAACTTAAATTTAAAAGTATTACTTAAAGTTTACAACTGCTAGAGCTTATTATTAATAGGTAGTAGTAGTAATAAAGTACATAACTAGACATTAAGAGCTATTTTAACCTATTTTAGGTTAAATAGGACTAAACTAGCGCCTTAAAACCCTTTTTAAATATTACTAGAAGTAATTACTGCATTATAAGTGTGTATAAAGCATAGTAGAAACTTAAGTTTTATAATATAAGTAATTTAGTTACACATAAAATCTTTAGCTTAGCGCTTATACACTTTTTTTAAAAGAGTAAAACAACCTACATTAAGAGGCTATAAGAGGTGTAATAAGTATAAAAGCATATAAATAGTAATGATTTTTTTTATAGTACTACTAAAAATTAAGTAAGTTATAGCTTTTATACCTATTAATAATAAAAAGCTAATAAGCGCCTATAACTTTTTTTATATGCTTATTAAAGTGCTTTAACTACTGTAGCTTAAGCTTATTTATTATCTAGCTATTTTTAGAGACTATAATAACTTAGTTTTAAAGTAAAAATTTCTTTTTATACTAGGTAAAGAGGTAATAGCAGCCTTTAAAAATAATAAAAAGTAAAATAGCCTACTTTATTATATTAATGCTTTAGATAACTATTATTTACTTTTTATTACTTTACTATATTACTTTTAGCTATTTTTATTTCTTTAAAGCTATAATAACTACTTTAGTTAATATCTAGCTTATTATAAAGCTTAACTTATTAAAGTTATACATGTTTTTATTCTAGATACTATACTTAGCTTTTATATTAGCTACTAGGTAAAACTAGCCTTAAATAGCCTTTAGATTTTTATAAAGTGCTTTTTTATAATTATACTTATAATTAAACTTTATTATAAACTTAGAGCAGTGCTTAACTTATATACTAGGCTAGTTTAAGCTAACCTAGCCTAGATTACACTTTACGCGTAAGAAATTAGCTATATTAGCTATAGCTATAAGCCTAAAAGAAATTTTATGTGTAATAAGCTTAAGTATATACTTAATAACTACCTTTTTTTAAGCTTAGTTAGATTCCTTAATTTAGGCTAGCATTCTACTTATAAAGGCTGTTTAGTGTGTTAATTACTTAGTGTTATATAAAAGATATTATAAATAGCTATAGTATGTTATAAGAAAAGTTTTAAGTCTTATTTAAAAGCTTAAAAAGTAAGCTGTATCTAACATTCTTTAGAAAATTTAATTTAGTGTTGTTGTTAAGGCATTATGTAGATAGGTAGAGTGTAGTAGGGGCTTAGCAAAAGTAGCTAGCTAACCTGTGTAGCTAGCTAACCTGTTAGGTACGTTAATAGCTTTATAATATATAAAGTTCTTAACTTTCTTCTTAGCTTAAAAATTATAGCATAGAGAAAGAAGAAAGGCTAGACTAGCCTATATAAGATTAAGAGCATTAAAAGAAGAGACATTATTATTGAAAGAAAAAATAGCCTACTAAAGCTCTAATATACGTAGGTTAAACTATACTATAAAGAAAGAAAAAAAACTTACTTATAATAAAAGACCTAGATAAACTAACCTCTATATAAAAAAATCCTTTATTAAAAAAAAAGAGAATAACTATATAAAAATATTACAAAGGCAGAACTAGAGCCTACTGTAGACTAAGCCCCTTAAGATAGTAATGCTGCACTAGTGCAAAGAGAAGATATAGATACTAGAAGAAGTAAAAGGCAAAGAAAACCTACATAAAGTCTAGACTAAGTATTCTTAACTTAGAAAAAAAATTAAGCCTTATTTATTAAGCTTTATATAGACAGTGTACTTACTACACTTAAAAAACTATTTAAAAAATTAGACTATATAAAGATAAATACTTTAATTACTAACAGCACTTTTAAAGTTATAGTGTATAACTTAATAAGGCATAAAAGTTAGATTTTTAACTTTTGCCTTATATAAAAAGTAAAAAGTAAAATAACTTAACTATATAAAAATCCTACCTAGTGTTTACTAGCTACTTAAATAAATAAAAATATCTTACTTAATTACTAACTATTTAAAGAATAAGCTAAAGACTACTCTTAGCTATAAAAGTAAGCCTAAAGGCTATATATAAAATGCATTTTAAACTATGTAATATTATATAAGTGTATATTTAATTAATAAATAAGCTTATGCGCACATTATACATAAAGCTACTAAAGAAGATGCGCTAGAGCTTTTGTAAGGCCAGATGTCCCAGAACGGGCCAGTATGGCATCACCTGACCTGTTTGGAGGTCGTATGACCTGTGCTTCGTATATAAGCATGAATCCTAACAAGCGAGACTTGGCAGCGATTCGTCTCTCTTACAATACACTCCTATCTTTCTCTAAAAGCTTGCTCTCAGTGCTATCCGTGCTACCTACCATCCCATCTTTACAGCTTTCTACTAAATATAATACTCTAAGTTATACAACCTTTATATAAAGCTGCTAAATTAGAACTATATTAGTTTAAGATATACTATAACTACTATAAAAAAAAGCTGCGCATGTATATCTTTTTATATAACCTTTACTTTTTAATTACTAATAAAAAAGAGCATACTTTTAGTATTATAAGCTTATAGATAGATAATACTTTAAGCATTATAATAAAAATTTTTATATAAAAAAAAACTACAGAAAGTAAAGTTTTATATAAAAGGTAAGACTATTCTAGTAGAGAAGCAGCTTATTAAGTTTATTAGTAAAAAAATTAAACTTACACATAATATATTAGTTTTTACTTAAAAAAATAAGTAAGCTACTTTTATATAATTAACTTAAAAGACAAAGATGCTGCATAATAATATATTAAGTAGTGTGTAAAAGAGGCATATATTATATCTATATATTAACTAGAAGCAGCATTTAACCTATCTATTACTATATAAACTATAGACTTTTTACATAATAATATTTAAGCACTTAACATATAAATTTAATAGTAGATAGATAATAGTATGTGTAGTTATACCTTTTTACTATTATAGCTTAATTATGTAAAGCTGTTTATTTTTATAAATAATTTATTTACTAATAATAAAAACTTTAGCTTATAGCTAAGATTTTTAATTATACTAAGTAATAAAAACTATATAAAGTAAAGTAACTACTTTAAAATACTAGGTAACATTATACACTAGAATTCTACTAAGTGTAAAAAAGTAACTAGGAGTGTTCTTACTAGTAAACTATATAAAATAGTTAAAAAGTTTAATAATATAATTACTTTTAGTATAACTTTATAGTAGATTATATAAATGCTTAAACTACTACTAATCTTAGTAGTAATTTACATAGATTTAAGGTTTTAATATAATTACCTTATTAAGCTAGGCACTACTAGTAAAAAGTAACTTAAAATTAACATTATATTACTTTATAAATTATATAAAAAAATTACTAAAACTAAGTAAATTAATAGTAAAAATAACTTAATAAATGCATATATATAAAAAACACTAAATTAAGCTTTTTAATTATTAGTCTTAACTAACTGCCTCTCTGTCTAGATAGAAGTATCTGTAGACTAGCTAGATTCTGTGCGCAAAGATGCTTTAGACTAACTAGACTAACAACATCTTTATATACAGCTTATTTCTTTTTTCTTTCTTTTTTTTTTTTATATTATACGCACTTATTTTTTTATTATAAGGATCTGTTACTGCTAGCACTATACAAAAAAAGAAAAGAGCTAGAGGATTATATAGTAGGGTTTAGAAAGTAAAGGATAAAAAAAAGAAAAGCTATTTACATAGTATAACTAGCCTATTCTAATGCACAGCATTACTAGGGCAAGTTCTAATAAATAAGATAGAGTATAAGCAAAACATAATTAGATAGACTTATATAAATAGAAAAAAAGTAACATGTATAAAAGGTAACTTTTTAGATAAAAAAAAGTTACTAGTGTCTATACATAGTAGTAGTGTTATAGTTTAGATACTAGCTATTACGCATAAGTAGAATTACATATCTATGTTACATAATGCTTATGTGTAAACCTTTGTGCGTAAATATTTAAATTTTCTCTTTTTCTTCTATATAAAAGAAAGACAAGAGCAATAGAACTAAAAACATGTTGCCCTTACTCTACCTACTTTGTACGCTGTGCACACTGTACACTACTCTTACTCTTACTACTTAAGTGCTTATACTATAAGCAGCTAGCTAACAGAGCCTATTTAACAAGAACTTATATTTTAGCTAGCTAGTAGTAAACTTAGCTAAATGTTTATTAATCTAATAATAAGCACTATCTTCTATACATATAGTAGTAGGATTGCGCATTAGGCTAAGACTAATAGACAAATAGTAGAGTACACTTATAATATATGCAGCTAGGCATAGTTTTTTAGTATTAATTAAATTAAACTTAAAAAATATAAAAAGCTAGAAAGTAGGTATAATTAAAGTATAAGATATAGTAAATAGCAAAAAAGTTAACTAAAGTTAAAAGTTTAAATAAATAAAAAGAAATAAAGGTGTAAAAGTTAAAGTAAACTAATTAATATTTAAGTAGATAAAAGAAGAAGTAAGTGTAAATGTTAGAAAAATATAACTAATTAAAACAAAATTAAACACATTTAGATGTAAAAAAGTAGGAGACATAGTTTATATTTATTAGTAATAAGAAGATTATTCTTTATAAGCGTTATACTATACTTTTTATGTTAGTAGGTTAGAATTAATTTTCTAAAAAGCGTGTTATTTCTTTTAAAATAATTTAGTAATAATAAAAAAATTAATATAAACAAATAAATCTTTTATACTGCTAATAATGTTTATAAAATACTACGACAGTTCATAAATGATCTGTAAAAGCAAAGCTTGCTTAGAGAAATAGTTAGTACATTAAGGTAGGTTATTTAGGTTAAAGAATAGTTATAGCATAATGCTTAGCAAATTAGTATTAGACAGGTAATAGACATATAATAATAATATTTAACTATAGCATGTAACTAATTACAGCCTGTAACTAAGCGTAGCTAATACTAATCTCTAACACACTAATATAGCTAATGCTAATTCTTAACACACTAATATAGCTAATGCTAATCCCTAACACACTAATATAGCTAAAAAAGTAGAATAAACATAACTAACTATAATTTAAATATGTTTTATATAACATATACTAAAGTAAACTACTTGTAAATTAATATAAAAATGTAGGTATATTAAGTATACATTATTTTAAAAAAGAATA